>NC_056738.1:267967404-268222404 GCF_019279795.1 Protopterus annectens
TCTCTCATGGAGGATACCGACTTGGAGGAAGGGTAGGGCTCCCCCAGATCATCCCCCGAGGAGGTCTCTTTTTGAGACATCATGGAGATCCTGTTCCAGCAAGGGGGGTGGTTGGTTCACCCACAAGCCTTCCTCTGATGAGTCTGTGTTCCTGGAGGCATTCGAGACAGGCCCATCTACTTCTTGGGTGCCCCCCCCCCCCCCGTGGATCCCTTGGTGGACCTCATTACCATCAGGGCATGGAAGGAGCCGGACACCGTAGAGCCATTTCCAAAGTTTCCCGATAAAATGTTGAGCCCCCCGGTAGATAGACCAAACTGGAACAAGGGGTCCCCAGTGGATGCAATGGTGGTAGTGGCTGCCATAAAGAAGGAAGTAGCACAAGGAAGTTCTGCCGCCCATCCCCCTGACCAAGAGTCCAGGACGATGGACCATCTGGGAAACCAGACAGACATTTCAGCCATCTTTTGCATAAGAGCACTGAATTATATGGCCCATGTTACCAGACTACAGCTTGATCTGATTAAAGAGTATGCTAAGTCTCCACCAGAGTCCTTGTCGCCAGAGGGTAGACGCACATTCTCTACATCAATGGCCACTTTGAAAGCAGTTACCAGCACGTCCATGCACCTCCTTTCTCATGCCACAGAAGGAGTGGCACAGGAGGCCGGGTCCAGCGTTACCATGAGGCGACACGCCTAGCTCAGGCTATGTAACTTGGTGGACCCCTTCAAGGCATCTTTTGCAAATGCACCCTACGATGGGTCTTCCTTGTTTGGGAAGATGGTCCGTGACACACTGGTCTAGAGTGAGAAGGATGGGAAGACGCTGTCTGCCATTTGAATCTGCTTCTTTAACCCCCAAAGATCCTTTTCCAGGAATCAGCGGGGGCAAAAGAAGATGTGGTTCCGGAAGTCTCAGTATTCCTGGGATACTCAGGACTGCTTTTCCCCTAGATGCAGAGGGGGACAAGACTGACAGTGGCCCAGAGGCAGGGAGAGTCTGAAGAACTTTGGGTCTTGAGAATCGTTCTCGGACAGACCTGTGCAGCAGCCTTGAGGGGTTGCCCAACTGCTCTGCTCTGGAGGCAGTCAGGGGCCATTTTTCGATGCACCTGATGGAGTGGGAGACCGTGTCAACAGACCATTGAGTGCTCCAAGTAATATCCAGAGGTTACATAATTCCCTTTGTGACACATCCCTTTCCCCCAAAGCACCTCCCAGACATTCCACCCGTGCAAAGGGAGGCAGCAGTGCTCGAAATAGAAAAGCTGTTAAGCAAACGGACCATCAAAGCCTGTCCATCCAGATCATTCCAGATCAGGCATCTATTCTAGGTTATTTTTGGTGCCAAAAAAGATGGGGGACTTGAGGCTGATTCTCTACCTTTCCACTCTAAACCTGTCAGTTGCCAAAGAAAAGTTCCAGATGGTCACTCTGCAATCCAGCCTACCTTATCTGCAGGAAAACGACTGGATGTGCTCAATAGACCTCCAGGATTGTGTACCACCATATAAAGATGCATAGATGCTCTAGGAGGTTCCCCCACCTTTGGCTAGGGGCCAATCACTACCAGTTCCGGGCCCTGCCCTTTGGTCTCACCACAGCCCCCAGGGTGTTCACCAAGGTCATGGTTGCAGTAGCGGCTCACCTGTGGGTTCAGGGCATACAGGTCTATATGTACCTGGATGATTGGCTCCTTGCTGCTCCCACCAGGCATCTACTCTGTCAAGCCAGGAATTATTTCCAGAAGTTGTTAGACTTGCTGTGCATCACAATAAATGTAGCCAAGTCTTCTCTAGAACATGGTCCAAGTCCTGGATTACATAGGGGTGAGAATAGACACACTGCAATTCAAAGTCTTTCTGACTCCAAAGAGGGTCCAGAGCTTACAACTTCATGTTCTCGCGATTTGTCAGTCTCTTTCTCCTCCAGCTGAGGTGGTTTTAAGAGCCCTAGGTTCCATGGGAGCCACTATCACTCTTCATGTTTGTGCTCATCTTCACATGCGGGTTCTGTAGTGGATGTTGGCAGTCCAGTAGTCCTTATTGGATCTGCCAATGACACATCCGATTCGCATAAGCGAGGCATGCAGGAAGTCGCTCCTCTGCTGGCTACACTCCAGAGATAGTAAAGGGATGGTCCTTTCTTGTAGCCCCTCCCCAAGCCATGGTGATCACGGACGCCTCCCGACTAGGGTGAGGGGTATTGCTTCTCCCGACTAGGGTGGGGGTATTGCTTGGGCAGGACAGGCCAAGGCACGTGGTCCCTGGATGAGACCAATCTGCATATCAGTGTCCTGGTGATGATGGTGATCTTATTAGTGTTGCAGGCCCTTCATGCCTTTCTTCCTCTGGGGACTGTTGCTATTCAGACAGATAATATGTCAGGGGTCTGGTACATCAACAAACAGGGTGGAACCTTTCCTATCCCCTCTGTCACGAGACCATAAGAGTGTAGGAATGGGCGATCTCCACCAACCGTTTTCTGATAGCAACGCACATTCTGGGCCAGTACAATATACTGGTGGACAAATTGAGCAGGACTATCCTAATGCCTTATGAGTGGTCTCTAAATCCTTATGTAGCGGAGCAGATCTTTCTCGAGTGGGATTGGCCTTGCTGGGATCTCTTTGCATCTCCTTCCAATGCGAAATGCAGCGAGTTCTTTGCTCTGATCCCCCCTCAGGGATGCTCTGGTCTATGCTTGGCCTCCCGGTCTCCTTTACACTTATCCTCCGTTACCACTCATGACAAGATTTTTACAGAAGGCTTGTCAGTTGGGGAGCAGAGCCATCCTCATTGCCCTATTCTGGCCTCGCCAAATCTGGTTTCCCTGTCTTTGGTCTCATCTTCTAGCTCCACCTCGGATCTTAGATCTAATCACTGATCTTATTTCGCACCCTTCCAGAGTTCCCCTTCCAGACATGAGCAGTCTGAAGCTCAAAGCTTGGTTGCTCCACTTCCATTGATTGCTAGGACTCCCTGACTCTCTTCCCCTGTTAAGTCTATTCTGGTGGCAGCTCATAGTTGTCTGCCAGAAAAGTTTACAGTAGTAAGTGGAAGTGTTTTTCTAGCTGGGCTTCTCACAGGGATTTAGATCCCTTTATGGCCCCACTGCCAGTGGTTCTTGAATTTTTAGCGCAAATTGTTCTGTAGGGTGCCAGCTCTTCTACAGTGAAAGTTCAACTGGCGGCCATTTCCAATTTCCATGTAGGAGAAAACATGGGGTCTTTAGCTTCCTCTAGACTCTGCAAAACCTTTATTAAAGGTACTTTCCTTTTAAGGCCTCCAGTTAAGGATCCTACTCCTCTTTGACATTACCTTAGTTTTGCAAGCTTTAGTTGTTCCGCCCTTCAAGCCTACTGCCACTGTGGACTTAAAATTTTTCTCTTGGAAAACAGCTTTCCTAGTGGCTGTCACCTCGGCCAGGAGAGTGTCAGAACTTCAGGCATTATCTGTGAAACTCTTTATATAATTTTTCATAAAGACATGGTTGCACTTCGTACTAATCCTTCCATTTTGCCTAAAGTGGCTTCAGAAATGAATATCAATCACTCAATCAATTTACCAGTTTTTTTTCTAAATTTTCAGAATGGGGGGGAATATAAACTACATTTGTTAGATGTGCATAGGCAATTATGTTTCTACTTGCACAGGACTAGGACCTTTCGCAAGTCTGACCAATTATTTGTGCCCTCTGCAAGACCTTTTCTAGGCAAACCAGTTTCTAAGGTGTTGATTGCCAAATGGATTTCCCTTTGCATTCTTCAGGTTTACAAAGACAAAGGAAGGTCTGTCCTGGGGGAAGACACATGCCGATTCTACCAGGTCCATGGCTACGTCAGCTTCTTTTTGGTCCAGAGTATCCTTAGACGATATTTGTTCAGTGGCTACTTGGTCCTCATCTCACAGTTTCATTTCTCGTTACAAATTGGACATGGTTTCCAGAGGGAAAGCATACTTTGGCTCTGCAGTGCTCCAGAATATTCTTCCATGAGGGCCACCCAAGGTTTGTGGTAGCTGGGGACTCTGTCCCACAGGTTGATGACCAAATGAAGTTAACTACTTCAGATAAAGAAGTTATGTACTTACCATAACGTTCCATCTGAGTAGTTAACTTAATTTGTCATCAACCGTCCCTCCCTCCTTCCCCCTCACTTTTCCTGGATAGTTTTTTTTTCTGCGGGATAGTCAGGAGAAGTACTTGTTATAGTTCTTCTGTTGCTTTTTATATTATTAGGGAAGGGTTTTTTTTCTGACACCGGGTTCAGGTAGAGTATGGCAAATTCGATCTGAGGGAAGGAAGAAGATAAAGGGGTATTATGGGTAAGGGGAGGAGCTTGGAGCTATAGCTGGTAAATTTGCTGTGTCGGATCCGATACCCACAGGTTGATGATAAATGAAGTCTAACTACTCAGATGGAACATTGTGGTAAGTACATAACTTTTTTTATGTACTCACCATAACATTCAACCTGTGTTGTCGATCATCATTCTTCCTCATTGAATGGGTTCAGATCCGATCAGTCGGATCCGACTCTGCTGATTCTGAAGTTCACAGCTACCAAATCTCTTGACCTTCTCTGTTAACCACAGTGCACCCTGCCAGTTACCTCAGATCTTGCTTGGTTCTATATTAGTGTAGAAAGATGAAGAGAATTATCGAAAGCTATATCCAGAGTCATATATACATATTAAACGTACCTATTCAGAGACCATTTAAATACTCGTTCCTCCAGAAGTCATGGATGGGGATTGGGGGGAGGGGAGTTGAGGAAAAGTGAAGATCAACAACACAGATGGAATATTATGGTGAGTGCATAGCTTCTTTATCTGATGTCAGTCTTTATTCTATCCTCAACGAATGGGACAGCATCCTTAGCTTCTTGTATCCAAGGTGGATTACAGGAAGGATATTCCTGAGCACCACAGAACCAAGTGGTGCTCTATCTCTGGAGACCAGATCCAACTTGTAATAAGTGATAAGAGTATCCCAAGTTGCTGCTGCACATACATCCATAGACATCCTAGATGGAAAAACCCTGGAAGTAGCCACAGATCTAGTGGAGTGTGCTTTCAATGGGCGTGCAAGAGAAATGCCCAGTTTAGCATAAACAAAGAGGGTGCAGTTTGTCTACCACTTTGATAGAGTAACTTTAGAAATTGATTTTCCCAATTTCGTCCCGAGAAGGAAACAAATAATTGGTCTGCTCTTCTGATTTCTTTCTGTTTTATGCAGATAGAATTGCAACTGTCTATGAACATCCAGTAAATGTAAGATATATTCTCCTTTGTTGGTAAACTTAGGAAAAACAGTGGCAAATTGATAGAACTGTTGATGTTGGATTCTGACACCATCTTTGGACGGATTGGTACACAGGATCACTCTATCTTTGTGGAAAACCAAGTAAGGAGATTCAGGAGATGGTGCTTGGATATCAGAAATTCTTCTTGCAGAAGTGATGGCAACCAAGAAAATAGTCTTCCATGAAAGATGTTTAAGGTCACATGTAGCTGCTGGTTCAAGGGGAAGTTGTGCGAGAGACTGAAACAGCAAATTTAGGTCCCATGGAGGTGTAGGGTCTTTAAAAGGAGGCTTTAGAAGGAGTTCCTTTTTAAGAAGGCCTTGCTCAATTTGTGAGAAGCTTATGGATATGCCATGCAGTCCTGTATGGTAATTTGAAATTGCTGCTAGTTGTACCCTAATGGTTGAGGTGCTAGCACCATTTTGAAAAAAGTGAGCAAGGCGACAAAATATGATTAATGGAGGCTGAAAAGGGGTCAGGTTTATGCTGCTAAGCCCAGATGGCAAACCTTTTCCATTTACTTAAATATGTTTTCCTTGTCAAGAGTTTGTGGGTAGACAGAATTATACATTGGACAGGTGATGAGAGCAAAGATTGTCTAGCTACTAAGGGAACTTGAGAAGCCAAGCAGTCAGCTTGAGGTTTGATATATCTGGGTGTGACATGCCCATCGGGTGAGACAGGAGGTCCAGAGTCGGCTCTAGGTTCCATGGTAGTTGGACCAGGTGAGGCCATAGGAAAGGAAAACAAATTTGTTGAGGCTAACAGGGGGCAATGAGGATCACTGTGCTGTTTGACCTGGCAGCTTTCTACAGAAATTTTGGAATCAAAGGGGTTGGTGGGAAGACATAAAAAAGACCGGGAGGCCAGTCATGAAGTAAAGCATCCTTTGGTAACTGCCCCTGTCAGAGAATCAGGGCAAAGTAGTTGCTGCACTTGTTGTTTAGGGGAGGGCCAAAAACATCGCAGCATGGCTGGCCCCATTGATGGAAAATCTCATCCTCCACTTTCTTGTTGAGGGACCACTTGTGTGGAAGAAGTATACACCTGCTTAGTATGTCCGCAGTCACGTTGGATCTCCCCGGAATGCGCATGGGAAAAGAAAGTGGTTGGAAGAGATCACCCACTGCCAGACCCTGAGCACTTCCCGACACAATGGGTAAGATTTGTTCCCCCCTGTTTGCTGATGTCCCAGATGACTGCCATTTCCGTTTGAATTGCAATTGTCCCAGAGGGAAGAACAGCTTGAAATGCTTGCAATGCCAAGAGCACTGCTCTCATCTGTAGGTCATTTATATGCAAATTGGCCTGTTTGGGAGATCAAGTACAATGGACTGTCTTCCCCAGGTAATGCCCCCCCACCCTATCTGGTAAGCATCTGTGGTCACTATGGCCTTGAGCTGTTGGGGAATGAAGGGACGGCCATGGAGCAGTTGATCAGAATTTATCCTCCAGTAGAGATATCTTCTGCAAGTGTGGGTAATTTTTATCTGATACGACATTGACTGATGGAAGATTGACCATTGAGTAGCCAACAACAACTGTAGAATCTGCTTGTAAAACCTGGCCTACAAAACTAAGGTTATCACTGCCGCCATGAAGCCCAGAGTTTGGAGAACTGTGCTGGCTGACACTGATGTGTTGTCTACAACCTTCTTAACCTGTGACCTTATAGTTAGAACTCAGTATCGTGGAAGGGAAGCAATGGCAGTCTTTGTGTTGAGCAGTGCTCCAATGAATTCCAGTGTCTTGAGCTGGTTGAAGTTGTGATTTGTTGTAGTTTATGGTTATTTCTAGGACAGCACAGGTGTGGAGAACCTGACCTCTTGAATGCATGTGTTGATGCCTGATTGGAGTGGTAATGAGCCAGTCATCCAGGTAGGGAAACCCCTGGAATCCCTGCAGTCTGAGGTAAGCTTCTACTATTGCCATGCATTTGGTAAACACCTGGGGGCTGTGGTGAGTCCAAAGGGCAGTACTTTGAATTAGTAGTGACTGGCTCACAGCCAAAAGCATAGGTACTTTCTGGATTGCCTGTTCCTCTTTATGTGATCATAGACGTCCTGAAGATCTATCTAGCACATCCAGTCATCCTTGCCCAGAAAAGGGAGAATGGACTGAACCATGACCATCCAGAACTTAGTTCATTGAACAGATTTCTTTAGATTTATGCGATCCAAAATCGGTCTCCAGTTCCGTGTCTTTTTTGGCACTAAAAAGAACCTTGAGCAGATTTCGGATCCTATCTGGTCTGTTGGGACCTCTTGGATGATTGTTTTTTTCTAGCAGCTTTTAAATCTGAATTGGTGCTTGATCCCTCTGAGTGGAACATCAGGGACTTTTCTGGGAATCGGTGGTGGTAGGGAAAGTGGTATTATATAACCTCTGGATATAATCCTCTTCTCCCAAGTATCTTTTGTTAATTCTAGCCAGGGTCTCTGGTGCAGGGATATCCATCCCCTGACAGTCTCCAGGGGTGGATAGTCGGACCCTCCATTCAGGAGCACTGGTAGGGTTTACTAAAGAAAGATTCTTGTGAACCCTGGTTTTGCGAGCCACCTCTGGGATGAGGGTGGCAACATCCATTGGAGTTCCCCCCCTCTGCCTATGGAGGCACTTCCTCCACATATGTCATGGAATGGACCTTGGGACTTTTTGAACCACATTTTCCGGCCACTCTGTTGATTCCTGGAAAAGGGTCTTTGGGGGGCCAAAAAGTGTATGCCCATGGCAGACAAGGTTTTTCCATCTTTTTCACACATGGACAGCATTTCTTTCACTTTGGGGCCAAAAAGGATAGTTCAGTCAAAGGGAGCATTGATGAAATTGGACTTAAATGTCTCTGCAAAATGGCACAAGTGCATTCAGGCATGCCTCCTCATGGAATGCCTGAACCTGCAGCTTTTGAGGTTCCTTCCACTATGTTGGAAACTCACTTCATGGAACTAATGGATATTGCCTGTAGGGTTGCTGACTGAGAAGTTACCGAATCTTTAACCTCTGCAGAGATGGTTGCTGAGAGAGTATTTGATAATTCCTTGGTCAAATCTCTTTGAAGTTTAAAAATATGTGCCAGATGGTTTAGTGACCACAAGGCAAAGGTCGCTGAAGCAAAGACATGCTTCCCTAGTCTGTCCATCGCCTGCGACTCCCTGTTGGGGGATAAACAGTGGAACTCTCAACTAGTTCCTTCTTTGTGGCCACTGCAATGACCAAGGCATCAACTGGAACCCCTTTCCCCAAAACTGTTTGTCTACAGGTGGTGCCATTATCCTGTCCGGTCTTCAAGGTATGGGTTTTGTGGAGTCAGGCTCCTTCCATGCCCTCCTAGAGATCCTGTCCAATAGCTCATCAGGAAGTAGAGGGTCCTGTACAGAAAGCCTCTAGGAGAGTGGATTCCTCTAGGATGTCTACAAAGGGAACATCTTCAGGAGGTGACAGTGGGGACCTTTCACCTTCTTCGAAATCCGTGTCTTCAGTGACAGACTCCCCTGGTGAGTCAAGGTGCTTCCTGTTGCATGTCCTTTTCCTGGGTACTTCCTCAGTGGGATATTTTGGGGAAGTTTAGGAAGAGGAAATCAAAATTCCCTGGGAGGGAACCTGAGATTTCTTTACAGAATGTCCCCATAGAGAGAGTTGTTGAGGCTACAGGCACTGGAGCATCATGGTGGAATAAGTAGGATCCGAGGGGGAAGGTTCCATCAGGACTGCTGAGGCAGTGAACACTCTCTTTGCAGCCTTGAAGGCAGAGCTCAAAGGAGCCAGTGAAAGGCTTTGATCTGAGAAACCAGGTTTCCGAACCATCCACTCTGTCAGCACCACCCCCAAGGAGGAAGCTGGAGATGAACTATCCAGTGTCAAGACGCCGAGGACCAGAGATGGCTCCAAAAACTTCAGTGTCAAATGCTGTACCATGGACCTGGCAGGCAGGCTTTGGATCTGAGAACTCTCCGGATCCGAAAAGATCGGAGATCTCAGAGACTATGTTAGATATGGAAATCCTCGGATCTGAGACTGATGGATCCAGATTACTGGGATCCTGAAACTCTTAACAGATGGTGTTAGAGGAGGAACTTGCAGGGGTGTGTGAGGGAAGGTTGGGCAACCCGACCCAGAGGGGTAGGCACTGAGGGAAAACCAATCTGCCCCAGATTTTTGTCTGATCTGACTTGGATTGTGCCGGATCCATAATAGTTGCTTTAGAAGTAATAGAATCCGAAGGAGTGGCTGGATCCTGAATTTTCATCTTTTTTTGATCCGGAGTTGAGATGAGATGTTTACCACTCCTTTTCCATGAAGAGTCTTGAGGAAGATTTTGATGAGGTTGAAGACTTCGACTTTGGGAACTGGGATATGGCTTCTCCAAAAGAGGAAGGGAGGAGACCTTTTAATATCAACTTATTTTTATGTTCTGTTAAAGCTCATGGATTAAATCCATGGTAAATCAAGCAATCTTCCTTTAAGTGTAATGGACCCAAGCAGTACATGCAAAGCGAGTGTGCATCTGAGAGTGGCAACTTATGCCCACATTTGGAACATTTCTTGAAACCCGCAGGTTTATCAGTCATCGTACAATATACAAGTCAGCAATAAAATACATGAAAATTATTAAGATAAAGATAACCCAGAAAAGTAACTCTAAAGACTAAATGGTAAAAGCTAAGCTAAAGAAAAAAAGCTGTTTAATGGAAGGAGTTATGAAGAAAACACTTTACTTATCCAATACAGCTCTAGAGAAACTGGTAGACCACATCCATTAGCTGGAAATGGCAAACAAGATCTGAGGTAATTGGCAGGGTGCATTGTATGTAAGGGAGAAGCTCAAACGATCTGGTGGCTGTGAGCTTTAGCATCAGCTGAGTCAGATCCAATGAATCAGATCCAAACCCATTTATTAAGGATAGAATGAAGATTGACAACATCAGATCACATCTTATTACAGAGAAATTGAAAGATTTCATATCCAAGCTCTTCGGATACAAAGCCTTTCAAGTCTCCTTTGGATCCTAAGTCTTGTGATCCCACAGACAGAGAAAATTAGAAAGATTTTGAATCCAAAGCCCAGAAGGCTTCTTTTGGATCCTAAGTCCTCCTCGAATTTGACAGGTTTAGCTGTTACCTCTTCATTTCATAATAAGCTTTCGGATCCAACAGACACAAAAAGTTTTGTACTTACCATAACGTTCCATTTGTGTTGCCATTTTCATTCCTCCTTGATTAATGGAGCTGATGGGTTTGGATCTGACTCGGCCTTTGTAAAAGCTTGTGGGAACCTTGAATTCTTGAGCTTCTCCTCTACCCAGAATGCACCACCCCCCATTACCTCAGATCTTGTTTGCAGATTATAGCAAAAGACAAACACTTTATTCGTATAGAAAAAAATTAAAAGCAGACATATAGCAGATAATGGAAGCACAAAGCTATATCTGGACTCATAAAAAGGCAAGGGAAAGACCCCAAGACTGACTCTATTCACTCGCTGTTCAGACACATTGAATTGGGGGATGGAGGGTGGGGAGTTGAGGAAGAATGAA
Source organism: Protopterus annectens (assembly GCF_019279795.1). Taxonomy (NCBI): domain Eukaryota; kingdom Metazoa; phylum Chordata; order Ceratodontiformes; family Protopteridae; genus Protopterus; species Protopterus annectens. The sequence goes on from NC_056738.1 coordinate 267,978,245, forward strand.
AATAGACAACACAGATGGAGCATTATGGTAAGTACATAACTTCCTTATCTGATGTTATCAATTTTCATTCTTTCATCAACTGATGGGACAGAGTCCCCAGCTACTGTAATCCCAGAATAGCCTCAAGGAAGAATATTCCTGAGCACCATTGCCCTACTTTGAGAAACTAAGTCTAGCTTGCAATGAGAGATGAAGGTGTGAGATGAAGCCCAAGTTGTTGCTGCACAAATATTATCTATGGAGGCTCTTGAGTGAAAGGCTGTGGAAGCTGTTGTTGATCTTGTGGAATGAGCACACAATTGCTTAGTTAAAGGCAAATTCAGTTTATCATAAATGAAAGAAATGCAATTAGTGAGCCATTTGGCTAGGGAAACTCTAGACACTGGCTTGCCCATATTTTTTTTCCAGAAAGGAAACAACTGATCTGACTTTCTGAAGTCTTTTGTTCTGTGTAAGTAGAAACACAGTTGCCTATGCACATCTAGTGAATGCATCAAATATTTGCCTTTGTTTGTATAATTTGGGAAGAAAACTGGTAGGTTGATTGGTTAATGTCGGATTCTGATACAACTTTGGTTAATGTCAGATTCTGATACAACTTTGGGCAAAAAGGATGCATTAGTTCGTAATGTAGCTCTATCTTTATGAAAAATTAGGTATGGAGGTGTCACCGATAAAGCCTTAATTTTTGAAATTTGTCCAGCAGACGTAATGGCCACCAAAAATAGTCTTCCAAGATATAAATTTGAGATTGCAAGAATTTGCAGGTTCGAAGGGCGGAAGAACCAAAGCTTGCAGTACCAGAGTTAAGTCTCACTGTGGAGTAGGATCTTTAACTGGAGGTCTTAACAGAAGTATTCCACTTAGAAATGTCTTACAAAGTTTATGCAAGGCAAGGGAAGAGCCATCAAGACAAACATGGAAATTGCCACTAATTGAACCTTTACTTTGGAAGAACTGGCCCCTTGATCAAATAGCAATAACAAAAACTCCAGGATAGTATGAATCAGTGCAGAAAATGGCTCCACATCATTTTGAAGTGTCCAATGCATAAATCTTTTCCATTTGCTAACATAAGTATTCCTTGTAGATGGTTTGAGGGAAGATAATAGAATCTGGCAAACTCAGAGAGAGCATAGGTTCTCTGGCTGTTATTGGAAATAGAGAAACCAAGCTATCATCTTGAGTTTTGGAAGATCCAGATGAACCATTTCCATTGGGTGAGACAACCATGCAACAACAGCAGCAGCAATACAAACAGAATTACAACTTTTATCAAAGAAAGTCTTTTTAATGGAAGGAAAGGATGGGAAGAAGGTACCAACAATGGTACTGAAGACTACGATCATAGAAGAAAAGAGGGTTATTAACAATAGTCACCAGAAATACCGTGAATGGTAAAAAGGAAAGAAAACAGATATTTGCTAGAAAGGAGAAAAAGTAACCAGTAAACAAAAAACGTTTATTTATTTTACATTTGTTAACCGGGATAGTCCAACTGGATACATGATCATTTTCAGTGGAGGCCCGGGGAGAAAAGCTCCAAAGATACATATGTACAGACATACAAACGTTCACAAGGTATTTCAATTAAATACAATGAGAGGATTTAGTTGAGCACACATATTAAGTCTATCCAGTGACATAAACAATGATCAAGATATTTACAAACAGTAATAAAGTAAGCTATCAAAAATCACATCCTGCCTTTATTGGGGTGTACTAAGCCTATGCAGACCTATCAAGAGGCAATGTGTACAAGGCAAGTATTACAAGAGTATTGGAGTGGGACTGGAGATTAATCAGGTGTGGAGCAGGGGCATAGCCATTTGTTGTTTAGATGACTTTTGATAGACTTTTTAAATTTGGATAGGGAAGATTCCAGGGATGTCCTTCAAGGATGCATCTGCAGTCCTTACAAATGGGTTGTCCTGTCGTCAGGCAGCCCTTCGGTCGGCCGGATTCCAAAGTCTGGGTCTGGCCTCGGCTGATGTCGCACTTCACCCGACGTCATAGCTGCAGTTCTTCGGGTATAAAGGTATCAGCCGACGCCATTTTCCTCAGTCTTTCTTGCCGCGTGGCGCCCGAAGCAGAAGCTGGTCGCAAGTGGCGGTCGGTCAGAACCAGAGATTACTACTACCGAAGACTTCTAAAAAGCTAAGTACCCCGTTGGGGACTCTTTCTTGCCTCAGCCGATGTCAGAAAAAGTGAATAACTGTTTAACTTGTGGGAAACAAATACCTCATAAAGATTTCCACTCTTACTGCCTACCTTTTTTAGGCCCAGACCACGACGTAGCAGCTTGTCTAGCCTGTGCTTCTTTCAACCGACGGACGCTTAGACGTCGGTCGGAATTTGCTGAGGAGTTTTTCGGCTCCGCTTTTGCTTACATTATGCCGTCGGAAACTCCGACTCCGCAAATAACTAAAAAGCGCAAGGAAAAGGACCGACACTCGCGGTCCGCGGTTTCGGCCGAAACCGCGGTTAAGCCAACCGCGAGTGTCTCGGTTTCGGCTGAAACCGAGTCCACGGTTCTTCCTTCGGCCGAAAGCTTACCTCCTACCGAGGCCTCATCCAGCATGGCTGAATCTGCTACTGAAATCCCACCTGCTCTTGCAGGTTCACAGGATTTATCTGATACTATTCCTTTAGATATTTCTACTCCTGCACGTGGAGCTGCTAGGCCCCCTGCATCCATGTCGATTAAGGCTTTTGCCAGGGCTAAAGCAGCAAAATCTACCAAAACTGTGCCTGCTAAGACCCCCACTCACAGGCCTAGCTCTAGTTCTCAAATGCTTAGTCTAGCAGAGGATCTCATTTCTTTGATCCGGGGATCCCAACCCCACCCAGACAGGGCCTCTCACCCACCTCCAGAGAAGAGGCCTAGAGCAGAGCCCCCTGAGCCAGTTTCTTCAGATGACTCCTCTGATGATTCAGATAATACAAACCCTCCAGAGGGCCCTTTTTCTCCTTATGAGGACTCTGATGCAGAAGAGTCAATTCCTTCTGCCTCTCCGCCTGAGGAATTTTCTTATGGGGAAACCTTGCATGCTATGAGGGAATAATTTCAATGGCAGGGCCAGGATTTTTCAGACTCTAGGAAAAGGCTTAGAACTTTTTTGCATTTGCCACAGCATAGGCCTTTAGCCATTCCTCCAGTACTTACTGTTGTGGATGATGCATTTAATGATGCTTGTACTGCTCCTGATTCTATTCCTCCGGCCCCTGCTAAGCCCGATAGGTACTACAGGTTTCCGGACACACATTATCATTTGTATAAGGCTCCTTTTGCAGATCCTGAAACTATCTCCCAGGGACCCAAGGCTGTAGCAGCTACCTCTGCCAAAAACCCCCTCCCCTCTGAAAGGGAATCTCGGGCCTTAGAGATGGGGTAAAAAAGTTTACACTTCTGCTACTCTTTCAGCTAGGGCCTTAAACTGTCAATTCCACATGATTCAGTATCAGGAATTTATGTTAGATCATTTAACTAAAAAACTGTCCTCGGATGAACCATTAGACAAAAAATCTGTTCAGGAAATGGTACATAACATTCAGCAGGTCAGTAATCATTCCTTAAAATGCGGCTATGATGCACTGGAGGCTTCTTTTAGATCAGCTATGACTGGTACAGTGATCAGAAGACATGCATGGTTAAAAGAGCAGTCCTTACCAGCTCCTAGATGCTCCTATGGATAAGCTCAATTTGTTTGGCTCCCCGGCACAGCAGGTGCTCAAGAAGGTGGAAGAGAAAGCAAAATCTGTACAGACAGTCAAGGATTTCTTGCAGGTCCAGCCTCCAAGGTTTAGTAGGAACTGGCCTTCCAAGAATTGGTCCTTTCCAGACACCTCCAGAGCCCAGAGAGGCAGGAATAGGCGCTCAAGAGGCAGGGGTCAATCCAGAGGTGCCTACAGGGGATGTCAATGGCAGGCTAACAACCAGCGAGGTACTGCCACAGATCCAGCCACCACCACTTCCACAGGACAATCACAGTGACTTGGCACTGGCACCGCCTACCAGGGAACAACTAGAAGCACCCTTAGGCGGAAAGCTAGCCTTATTTTCATTAAACTGGCACTACATCACAGGAGACAAATGGATTTTGCAGACAATAGACCAAGGTTACAGGTTTCACTTCCATACTCTACCAAGGAAGAGAGGAATGCCAAACCTACCTCCAAATCAGAAAACAGAAGCTCTGCAACAAATAAATCACTTACTAAGGATGAGAGCTATAGAAAGGGTACCGTCTATGGAACAGGGGCAAGGATTTTACTCCAGACTCTTCCTGGTACCAAGAAAAGAAAACCAATGGAGACCTATTCTAGCCCTGTCCGCTCTAAACACATACCTCATTGTTCCAAAATTCAAAATGCTGACCCTACAGCAGCTTCTTCCCATGCTGGGCAAGGAGTCTTGGCTGGTAACTCTAGATCTCAAGGAGTTATACCTGCACGTCCCCATACGACCAAATTGCAGAAGATACCTCAGATTTCTTGCAGGATCAGAGCATTATCAATTCTCAGCATTGCCCTTTGGCTTATCTACTGCGCCCAGAGTATTCACGAAATGCCTGGCATCAGTAATGGCTCATTGCAGGCTTCAGGGAATTCAAATTTACCCTTACCTGGACGACTGCCTGTTACAAGCGGACAACAAAAACAAATTAACAAAGGATTTGAAAAAGGTCATTCATCTACTGCAAAGCCCTGGGATACACAGTCAATATAAAAAAGTCAAGGCTGATACCATCCCAAAGGATAACCTTCTTGGGTGCACAGCTGGACACATCAAACCAAATGGCATTCCTAACAGTAGAAAAACAGAAGCACCTCCCTCTCTACTTCATGGCATTAACAAAGCAGAACCAGCTAACAGCAAGAAAAGTCCTGCAAGCCCTCGGTTACATTTTATCCTGCATAATATTGATTCCACATGCCAGACTACATATGAGAAAGTTACAGTGGTACCTAAGGAATTTATGGTCTCAGCACAAGCACAGCCTAGAAACCCGAATTCCAATAATTCCATGCCTGAAGCAAGAATTCCAATGGTGGGCTCAGGCCTGTCAATCAAACAAAGGACTGCCCTTCCACAGACCTCAACCAAGCCAGACCATCACAACAGATGCCTCAGACCTCGGTTGGGGGGCACACATGTTGGACAAGTGCATACAAGGCTTATGGACTCAGGACCAGCTGCACCTACACATAAATCAAAAGGAGATGCTGGCAGTAAAACTGGCAATTCAGACATTCAGACCATTTCTTCGACAGGGTCAATTGCTGATAAGGACGGACAACACCACAGTTATGTGGTACATCAACAAACAGGGAGGCACGCATTCATATCCTCTATGCCGGATGGCAATGGACCTCTGGAATGTGGCCCTGAGCTTCAACATTCAGTTACAAGCAATATTTGTACCAGGAAAAGAAAATATACTAGCAGACATCCTAAGAAGAACTACCACGGATGCCCACGAATGGATGCTGCATCCAGACATCTTCAAAACCATTACAGGGAAATGGGGACTACCAGAAATAGACTTATCTGCATCCCCACACAACCACCAATTGAAAAAAGTCTGCACGAGGGCATACCACCCACTTGCTTGGAAGGTGGACTCCCTATCTTTCAGTTGGAAAAACTTGACAGCATATGCATTCCCACCTCTTCCTTTGATGCACAAGGTGCTATTGAAGATCAAAGAAGACCGTCCAAGGATCATCCTGATAGCTCCAGACTGGCCGAGGCAGCATTGGTACCCATTACTGAGGAGTATGTCTCGGGAACAAATATGGCCTCTGCCCCTAGTTCCCTTACTGTTAACACAGAACAACTTCAAAACCCTGCATCCAAACCTAAAAACACTGCAGCTGGCTGCCTGGAACATTGCATAAGACAAAATAACCCAGATTTATCTCAAAGGGTTAAAAACATTATCTTGGAGGCTCGCAGACCCTCAACAAGAAAAAATTATTCAGCAAAATGGAAAAGATATCTCATTTGGAGTGCAGCAAAAGGAGAAGATGTGTCACTGGTTAACATAGCTAACATCCTGGAATACTTGGCAGAGCTCTTCCACAATGGCCTGTCCTATTCTTCCATTAAGATTCATGCATCAGCTATTTCAGCAGAATACAACATGGACCCTCCAGTCTTCTCACATCCTCTGCTCAGGCAGTTTCTGAGAGGAATTAAAAATGTAAAGCCACCTAGGAAGCCACCATTGCCCGCATGGGACTTGAACTTTGTGCTAGAAAAGTTGACACTCCCTCCTTTTGAGCCTGCAGCAACAGCAGAATTACAGTACTTATCATGGAAAACTGCTTTCCTGCTTGCAATCACTTCAGCAAGAAGGGTTTCTGAACTACAGGCATTAATGGCAGTACAGCCCTTCCTTATCTTCCATCAAGATAGAGTGTCCATGAGAACTAATCCTACTTTTATGCCAAAGGTGGTCTCCAGGGTGTCTTTAAACCAAGCTATCCACCTGCCTACATTCTTCCCCAACCCACACAACAAGGGAGAAAGACTGATGTGAGAGTGTTCAATCTCGCCTTTGTTCTTACACATGGGTTCGGAGCCGATCCTCGGCTCCGTGCCGGCCGACTGCAAGCTCTGCATAGAGAAGAAGCTCGAGGACATCTGATACCCACAATCCCCCTCTGCCTTTACCTCAGATCTAGTTTGCCGCTGCTGCATACGCATCGCTGGAGGCTAGCTCGAGGCTTTTTACAGATAAGATTTTATCTTTTCTGGTTAAAGTGTTCAAAAAAACTTCTTTAAAATCTAGTCATTTAAAGTTAGAGTACGGTGTGTGAGTGGAGTAGAATTATCGATACCTTAGATTAGTTTAACTTAGTTAACTATCTGGTGTAGAGTTTTTCGGGGCCTACCACCCCTACTTGGATTACTTTTTGACTGAAGATTTGTTGTAGTCTTGCTTTCTTAAGCAAGTGACAATCGGACTTTCAAATACCGGATTTGACATTGTTACTGGATTGACTTACTGGACTGGACTGTCTCTTCTCTTCATTATGTCTGAGAAAATAAAATCTGGCTTCAAACGTTGTCAGTGTGGCCAAAAGATGTCGGTCACAGACAACCACAGTTCCTGTGTCTACTGTCTTGGCCCTCTCCACTTACAAGAGGACTGCTCTATTTGTCACTCTTTTAGTGGGAGGGTCATGACAGATAGGCGCAGGAAACTGATGGATAGAGGATTGTTGAAACCCTCTTTCCAGGAGGCTCTGGATGCTTCAGACCAGGCATCCAAGTCTTCGAAGGGGTCGAAGGCGTCGGAGCCAAAGTCATCGGCTCCGAGCTCTTCGGGTCTAGTTAGATCACCGGTTCCACAGACTTCAGGGCCGAGTGTTCAACTGTTGGCAGTTTCCGAGCCTCGGGTCTTGGAACCGGTGACGGAGCTCCCTCCACCGACTCTGCTGAGGTCGGCTCCGTCTTCGATCCCTTCAACTCGTTCTTCTAGGCCCCTTTCCAACACCGATGTGGACCGTGTGGTGCAGAAACTGATGGAGCATACGGCCCTATCCAAACTTATCTCGGTCTCCTCTCAGTTGATGTCGAGACTTGAAGGCCTGCCACTATCTCCATCTGTTCCTCCTCCGAGACCTGTCCAGTCTTCGGAGCCGGAAGAAGCTGACCTGATGATTGTGGAGCCCTCGGTGCCAGAACCGTCTTTTTCTCGGTCGGCACCGTTCACCTCGACTCCATCCGATCCGGTGCTGGAGTCTCGGGGCCGAAGATCCGTCCTTGGTTCCGGGACCGAGTCGGACCGATGTTTCGGTTCCGACGCTCCCTCTCGGGGCCTCGGCACGGATCGATTCGGTTCCGTCCTCGGGGTCGGTGCCTTCGGTTCCTGTTTCGGGGATTCTTCCCATTTCTTCGGAACCGGGAGATACCTCGACTCGGGATCCGGGGGCCTTCGACCTCATGAGGAAGGTGTTGTCTACCCAGACAACCACATCAGCAGGTACAGCTTCTCCTCCCCACAAAGGACCGTAATCCTCCTCTGCACCCACGGCCACGTCCAAGCGTCGGGCACCAGTGTCTCAGCCACCCCTGGAGGGTGCCCCCTCTTCCTCGGAGGCTTCTTCGGATGCTCCCCACGAAGAAGTCCCTAGGAAAAGACTGTGTAAGAGGAGACACTTGGATTCTCCACAAGAATCCTTGACATCTGATACTGACTTAGATGAGTCAGAAGGGTCCCCTAAGTCACCTTCAGAGGATGTCTCTTTTCTGACATCTTGGAGATCTTAAAACAGAGAGGTGACTGGCAAGCCCTCCCCCCTTCTGAGGATGAGTCAGTTTTGCTGAAGGCATTTGGTGCCCGTCCTTCCTCCTCCTGGGTCACTCCGCCCTTTGATGAGTTAATGGAATTAATTGCTCGAAGGGCGTGGGAGACTCCTGACACAGTGGAACCAGTCCCTAGGAAGCCAAATAAGTACATTACGGCACCACAGGACAAAGCTTACCTCACCAAAGGAGTTCCAGTAGACGCCATGGTGGTGGCAGCGGCCACGAAAAAGGAGATGTCGGAGTCTTCCTCATCTGTCCATCCGCCTAACAAAGACTCTAGGACCATGGACAGATCACGGAAGCGCATTTTCAGTTCAGCGGCTTTCTCTATGCGTTCCCTGAACTATTTGACTCATTTTACACGTTTGCAGAGGGATCTAGTCAAAGAGTTGGGAGATACCCTCCAGGGTACTACAGATACCGCTGTCTCAGAGAAAGTTACAGCGCATCTCAACACCCTTACGTCCATCATAAACTCGTCCATGAGGCTGATATCCTATGCAGCCGAAGGATCGAGTAGGGCAGCGGCTTCAGCGATTGCTCTTCGTAGGCAATCCTGGATGCGCTTATGTTCGTTTGCGGAAGCCTTCAAGTCTTCCTTTACTAACGCCCCATTTGACGGAGCCACACTTTTTGGCCCTAAAGTAAAGGAGACCCTTACCCGGTGTGAACAGGAGGGAAAGACTCTGTCTGCTGTCGGAGTCCGTTTTTCCACCCCTTCCAGACCGTACCCCAAAGGGCAACGTGGTGGGAAAATGTGGTTTGAAAACCCCAAGGATCTTTCCCAAACACACAGGGTGATGCCCCTCTAGAGGCAGAGGGGGCAGAGGTGGAAGACGCTGCCCTGGCGGCAGAGGGGTCCGCAAAACCAAGGTGACAGGGATAATCTCCTGGCAAACCTTTTCAGCACTCCTGAGAGGAGGCCCGACTGTCCTGCTCTGGAGGCAGTCGGGGTCGCTTAGCTTTATACCCTCAGGCCTGGCAAAATCTTTCTTCAGACAATTGGGTAAAAGCATTGTTACCAGAGGTTACAAAATCCCATTTCTATCCACACCCATTCCAAAGAAAACTCCCAGATGTACCACCCCATCTGCGAGACCCAGCAGCTACAGAAATTTCAAAGCTGCTAGAAAAAGAGTCATCCAACCAGTCCCAGCGGACCAAATAGGATTCGAACTTACTCAAGGTTCTTTTTAGTTCCAAAGAAAACAGGGGACTGGAGGCCGATTCTGGACCTAGGCCATCTCAACACCTTTGTCAAGAAGGAAAAGTTCGAATGGTCACGCTTCAATCAATCCTTCCATTTTACGGAAGGGCGACTGGATGTGCTCGATAGATCTGAAGGACGCATACTACCACATCAAAATGGCCAGGGCGTCCAGGGATCATTTGCTTCCGGCTGGGAGCCAGTCACTATCAGTTTGAGCCCTGCCCTTTGGTCTGACTACAGCCCCAGGGTCTTCACCAAATGCATGGCAGTGGTAGCGTCTCATCTGAGGCCTAGGATTCCAGGTGTTTCCGTATCTGGACGACTGGCTCCTGTCTGCCACCACCAGGCGTCAACTGATACAAGCCAGGGATTACACCCTACAACTTTGTACGCACCTTGGCATCTCAGTAAATTTTGAAAAATCGTTGCTACAGCCATCACAGCATATCTTATTCATAGGAGCGGAATTAGATACGCGTCAGTTAGTTCTAAAACTTCCTACGGAAAGAATAGTAGCACTTCAATTCAACATTTCCTTCTACTGTCGTCCAAAAGTCCCCAGCAAAATTGTTCTGAAAGTTTTGGGTCTCATGGCAGCTTCCCTCATTGCGATACCATTGGGAAGACTGCACATGAGAGTGCTACAATGGCTTCTGTTTGCACAATGGTCATTCCAACAACTTCCACTGACTCACGAAATATTGATAACGAAAACATGCAAATCACACCTAATGTGGTGGTTACAGACTTGCAACCTATCCAGCGGAAGACCATTTGTGCTACCCGCACCGTCAGCGGCGATAACCACGGACGCTTCCCTGATAGGGTGGGGGCATCTTTCAGGGACAGACAGTCCAAGGCGAATGGACCAATCTGGAGTACAATCTGCACATCAATGTTCTGGAGTTGAGGGCAGTGTTTTTGGCGTTGCAACACTTTGCTCCCCTTCTTCCTCCAGGGACCATTGCAGTTCAGACAGACAACATGTCCGTAGTCTGGTACATAAACAAACAAGCGGGAACCAGGTCTTACCAACTATGCAGAGAGGCCATGAGAATTTGGCAATGGGCAGAGTCCACCGTCGCTTTCTGATCGCAACGCACATCCCGGGGTCATCCAACGTCATAGCCGACAGGCTGAGCAGAACAATACTATTGCCTCACGAGTGGTCCCTCAAACAGTCAGTTGCGAGAAGGATTTTTCGCAAATGGGGCCAGCCTACCTGCGATCTGTTTGCGTCTCCAATGAATGCCAAATGCAGGAGCTACTTTGCCCTATTACCCCCTCCAGGGGAAGTCCCCAGGGACGCGCTGGTGCACGATTGGCCCCCGGGTCTCCTATATGCTTTTCCTCCATTTCCCCTGATTTCAAAGTTTCTACAGAAAGCAAACAACCTTCAGAGGACTATTATTCTCATTGCCCCATTCTGGCCTCGTCAAATTTGGTTCCCCTTTCTATTGCATCACCGCATTCGGGGACCTTGGATGCTGGACCCAGAGCCAGATCTACTGACTCACTCGTCAGGAGTTCCTCACCCATCTCTAGAATCTCTCCATCTAGCAGCTTGGCTGCTCCGCTTCCTTTTAGCCAGGTCGGTTCCCCTTACATCGGCGGTTCAAGATATTTTAGTAGCTTCTCATAAAGTTTCCACTACAAAGACTTACACCAGTAAGTGGAAACGTTTTGTCTTTTGGGCGGAGTCACATCATTTGGACCCTGTTAGAGCTCCGTTAAACAAGGTTTTAGAGTTCCTAACTGAACTATTTCATGAAGGAGCTTCCCCGGCTACTTTAAGAGTACAGTTAGCTGCCATTTCTAACTATCATGTAGAGGAATGTGGTGCGCCTATTATGGCTCACAGACTTTGTAAAGCCTTTTTAAAAGGTTCTTTTCATATCAGACCACCAATCAGAAGTCCGACATCACCATGGAATTTAAACCTGTTGCTCTCTAAATTGATGTTGCCACCCTTTGAACCAGCTTCAAGTTGCACATTAAAATTTTTGTCATGGAAAACTTTATTTCTAGTGGCCATTACATCTGCTAGGCAGTGTCTGAGCTTCAGGCCCTTTCTGTCAAACATCCTTATTTAATATTTCATTCTGACAGAGTATCCCTACGCACTAATCCATCCTTTCTTCCCAAAGTTTGTTCTTCTAGTAATATTAATCAGTCCATTGAATTACCCACCTTCTTTAAGAACCACTCTAATAAATTGGAGTATATGTTGCACAAACTGGGCGTCCATAGACAACTCAGATTTTATTTGGATAGAACAAAAGATCACAGGAAATCTGATCAACTATTTGTAGCTTTTGCTGACAGCAGAAAGGGTCTTGCAGTTCTGAAGCGAACTCTTTCTAAATGGCTAACTGACTGTATCACATATGTTTATGAAGCCTCTGACCAAACATTATCAGCAAAACCCAAAGGACATTCCACCAGATCAGTTTCTACATCTTTGGCTCACGCAGCTCGCACCACTAGACACTATTTGCGGCTGCTACTTGGGCTAAACCACATACTTTTATCTCTCATTACAAAGTGGACAGGGTTTCTAGGGATAGGGCAACCTTTGGTTCCACTGTGCTCAAGAACGTTCTCCTTGAGTTCCTCAGGATCATGGAGCTAGGACGCTACCCATGTGTAAGAACAAAGGCGAGATTGAACACTCTCACATAAAGAAGTTATGTCCTTACCATAACGTTCCATGTGGAGTGTTCATCTCGCTTTATTACACTCCCACCCTTCCCACCCTTAGGAAGAACGTTCGATTTGGTGCCTGGTCTGGAGTATTCTCCTTCTGCTGTTGCAGTATTAGTGTTACTATCATACCCTTGGTATGTTTGTATATATGTACTTTTATGTATATAGTTGGCATGTGTGCGTGCTTTATGTCTGGTTTGCTTGCAAACTAGATCTGAGGTAAAGGCAGAGGGGGATTGTGGGTATTAGATGTCCTCGAGCTTCTTCTCGATGCAGAGCTTGCAGTCGGCCGGCACGGAGCCGAGGATCGGCTCCGAACCCATGTGTAATAACCAAGGCGAGATGAACACTCCACATGGAACGTTATGGTAAGGACATAACTTCTTTTTACATACCTTGGATGTACATAGACAATTGCGTTACTACCTGGACAGGACCAAGAGCAATAGAAAAACTGACCAGCTACTGGTAGCATATGCAACAGGAATGGAAGGAAAAGCAATTTCAAAACAGACAATCTCTAAGTGGATAGGAAATTGCATTAGATTTTGTTACTCTTACCATGGGAAGAAAACTCCAGAAAACATCAGACCTCACTCTACAAGGGCTACAGTCACTACCACAGCTTTTTACGGTGGCTACCAAAGACATTTTAGAGGCTGCTACTTGGAGCTCCGTGCATACATTTGCCAAGCATTATAATCTACCTTTATACTCCAGATCCCGAGCAGGTTTTGCCACTGCTGTTTTGCAAGGGATCTTAACTACACCATAATCTTATTACTCCTCCTCCCCCAGTTTGGCTATGGTATTCTACCCATTTGTAAGGACTGCAGATGCATCCTTGAAGGACATAGTACAGTTTTGTACCTACCATAAATGTAGATGTCCGAGAGGCATGCATCTGCAGTCAGGATTACCCTCCCTCCTTCCCCTCTGAGGTACTCCTAGGGTATTTGCCCATCTTCTAGCTAGCTGGGGGAATCTATTATGGTGTATTTGTTTGTATATATGTATATACATGTTTATTTTTATTTGCTCTTTCTTATTTGGAAACTTTTGCAATTATCCAAATTTAGTCTTCCTAGAGGGCACCTGGCATCTGGGGCAAGAAACACTGAGGAAAATGGCATCGGCTGATACCTTTATACCCGAAGAACTGCAGCTATGACGTCGGGTGAAGTGCGACATCAGCCGAGGCCAGACCCAGACTTTGGAATCCGGCCGACCGAAGGGCTGCCTGACGGCAGGACAACCCATTTGTAAGGACTGCAGATGCATGCCTCTCGGACATCTACATTTATGGTAGGTACAAAACTGTACTTTATGGATGATGGCAGGGAGTTCCAGATTTTGGACATATAAAATGAGTAGAGGGAGTCACCTGCAAGGTTGTGGGATCTAGTGACTGTTAAAAGTAGCTTGCCTGTGGATCAAAGTTGTCTAGGACAGGAGTACTGCTCAATTAGGTTACTTAAAGAAGGTGTTTTATTTGGTTGGGAGAGCAGCTTGTGAGTGTGATGATCAGTTGATTATAGATTAGTAAATTTGGCAGTTCAAGCCAGTCCATTTGTTTTAGGTTGTGACAGTGATGGGTTCTGAAGGAGCTGTGTTTGGCAAATTTGGCTATCTGATTTTAGCAGGTTGTCATTTTGCTGGTTTCTGTTTTGGATAGATTGGTTAGGATTGGGAATGCATAAAGTAATGTTGAGAGAAGGTGGGTGCGAGCAATGATGGATCTAGCATTATGGGTCAGGAAGGATTTGTGCTTGTAGAGATTACCTAGCTTTCTGTGAGTGTTTTTAATAGCCAGATTAATGTGTATGTCAAATTTTAACTTGTAATGGTAACATCTAGTAGTTTTGTGTGAGATTCGGGTGAAATAAGGGTACTGTTTTTAGAGTGGATATTGAAGATGGAGTTAATAGTGGTATTTTGTGAGTGGGGTGAAATATCAGGAGCTTGGTGTTTTTGGGGTTAAGAATGAGGCCATTCTCAGCAAGCCAGTTTTTGACTGAGTGGAAATCATCTTGGGTTTTCTTGTGAAGTTCTGGCAGGGTAGAGGCACTACATATTAGTGGAATTGTCTGCTTATTGGATAAGGCTAGTACTATTTGCAGCTGAGCGGAGATTGTTTGTAAAGATTGAGAACAGCAAGGGGCCCAGTATAGATCTCTGGGGTACCCCAAGTGTGACTGGTAAGAGTGGAGATAAGTTGTTGTTCCACTGTACTGCTTGCTGCCTATTGCTGAGGTAGTTTTTGAACCAGGAGACTGATTGGTTGTCTAAGCCTAGGTTTATGAGGTGGTAGACTAGTTTGTCATGGTTTTTGATAGGTCTAAGAAAAGGGCTGAAGTAAGTTTATCATTGTTCCTGTTATGGTTTATGGTATCTGTAAATGCTAACAGAGCTGTGGTTGTGCTATGACCTGGGGGAAAACCGTGTTTTGTTTGAGATAAGAGTTCTTGATTAATACTGTGGGACATTAGCTATGTCTTTTGAAGCTAACAATGGCTATCTCTCCTCTGCTACTTTCCCAGACCTATCTAAAGCATTTGACATGGTCCCACACAAACAACTTATCTCTGTCCTCAATAACCTATCCTTCTCACAATCAGTCACCAACTGGTTTCAGAGTTACCTGTCTGACCGCCAACAATCCGTTGTATGGCATAATGACATATCTCCCCAACTACCTGTCTCCATAGGGGTTCCCCAAGGATCCATCCTTGGACCCCTACTCTCCTCTGTTTACACCAATAATCTAGCCTCTGCCACCAAACATGGCACACTCATACAATACGCAGATGACTCAACCATCATCTGCTCAGCCCAGTCCCTACCAAAACTGCGGAAAGTCACACAGGAAGCCTTTTCCTCTGTTGAAACATGGTTATCCGATGCCCAGTTAATGCTCAACCCAAACAAAACTAAACCACTCATCTTCCAACCCACCAAACATACTCAAAACAACTCTCACTTTAACATCACAGCAAAAGACAACACCACTATATACCCAACCGAACACACCAAATTGCTAGGAGTGGAAATAGACAATAAACTAAAATTTGACATTCATATATCCATGACTATAAATAAAGTCCACAAAAAAACTAGGAGTGTTATACAGAAATAAGCAATTTCTCACCAAAGCAGCAAAGATTTCAGTAGCACATTCCCATCTTATCTCCACCCTACTTTATGCCTCTCCAAAATATACCAACCTAAGGCAATGCGATCTAAACAAGCTAGAGACCTGCTACAACAAAATCGCCAAATTCGCCACAGGGGCATCCTTCCGTAGTCACCACTGTCTCTCACTTGCTGAACTGGGCTGGCTTGAACTCCCTCACCTCCTTCAGTGGTATCAACTCTCACTCGCCCACAAACTAGTAAACCATCCACTAAATGCTCCATCCCTCCAGAATCTACTCCAACCCTATCGCACCACCAGACCACTAAGATCCAGCAACAAAAATCACTTGCAGATCACTAAAGCCAATAACTCTGCTGGTGAAGCACTACTCTCTTGTGCCATAGCCAAATTATGGAACTCACTCCCACCCACAATTACCTCCATACCATCATGCACCCACTTCAAAACTTTACTAAAAGCGCACCTAAAAACATGCTGGCTATGCCCTTGCAACTCCCACTCTAATATCATCCACCCCATCCATCCACTACCTTTCTTTCCACTCCACTAACTACCTTGATTATAGCAAGCTCAGATGCTCATAAGCCTAGTACTTATTATACAGCAGGAGCTTCTCATTGTAACATTTGTTAATGTCTGTTATGTACTTCACAGATAAGGATTCTAGTTGTCTACTGATTTACTATGTTCTTCATCTGTAAATATGTTGTAAGTAATTGCTATGTTAAATTGTTAATCGCTATGTAATCCAATGTAACTACTGTCTGTTTATTTTAACTGTGGAGCTTTTCTCCCCGGGCCTCCGCTGAAAATGGACCTACGTCCAGTCGGACACTCCCGGTCAACAAATTTAAATAAATAAATAAAAAAAAAATTAGCTGATGGTGGATACATTTTTCTAATATTTTAGCCAGTGGGGATAGGATTGCAATTGGTCTGTAGTTAGATATGTCATAGGATCTGCCCCCTTTGTGAAGAGGTATAATGTAGGCAGTTTTCCAAATCAGGGGTACTGTGGCTTCAGAGATTGACCTGTTGATTAGTATAGAGACTGGAACAGCTATTTCTGCTGCTGCCAGTTTTAAAAATTCATTGGGGAGGGAATTTGCTCCTAGTGTTGTAGGTTTTGACTGGGAATAGCAGTTTTCGTATGTAAGAGGTTGGGGTGGGTTGTAGCTTAAAATTGGGTCTGTGCTTAGATGTAGGATGATCACCTGTTGCACTAGCAGTGAGATGTTTTTGTACTAGAGCAAGTACTGTTTCAGTAAAGAATATATCGAAGGATTCAGCTATGTTATCCTTTGTTAATCCTGATGTTGGGGGTGGGGTAATATTTTTACCGGGGTGTAATAATTTGTTTAAACCTGCCCAGAATTTCTTAAAGAAACAAACAGGCAAAGGGCATTCCCTGGACAAGAACTAATTCCATTTATTGTAAGCTCTTTCGAATGTAAAAATTCACAAACTTCCTCAGACAAACACAGTTGTTAACTGACTTAGTTTAAATAACCCTCCACATCAGTGACATCATATCCTGTAAAACATTTAAAAAGATATTGTCCATTAAATCACAATGTAATCACAAGAACATATTTAATTCTACATAAAGTTAATTTCACCTATAACAAAACTTAATTACATTAATTAACATATAAAAGCATGTAAATATATACAAGTATATTAAAACTAGTACACAATTGGTCATTTAATGTCTATTTAAGGCCTTAAGCTTCAAAATACATTTAATGGAACTGTATTAATTTAAACCGGGATAGGTGTAAGCTATTTCCCCTATTCCACTTCACCCATGAGGCTTTTTTCACATGCTGTAGAAGGTACCTTTAGGCACATGGGTTCAGGCATTTCTTGCCACCATAATTCTCTAAATTCTAACTTCACAGATACTGGCCCACCTCTAATATTAGTGTGTATTTGTTCGATAACACGAAACAAAAATGAATGCTCAGGACATTCAATAATATATTTCGCTAAAGCGTTGTTTACATCTTTCCTATTAATGCTATATAAATGTTCATATATTCTCTTTCTAAAGTGCCAGAATTTCTTAGGATTATCACAGAGACAATTTTCAAGCTGTGCCAGGAGTACAGACTTGAGGCAAAGGAAAATTGTGCATTTAAATGAAAGAAACAGTAGATTGTATATATAACCACAAGGCGCAAGAATATAAATTGTGATAGGCACTTATAATACATCCTAATAAAAGATTCCTTCAAAAAACACCATCTTTATTGTACCTTACTGACCCACCTTCGATTCTGGATCCAACTCCAGAATATCTGTCTGACCCAACAGGCATGATTCAACCACACATCTCAAGGCTCAAACTGAATGCATGTTTTCTCCAGTTCCATTGATAGCCAGACAACCTGTGCTTTTTTTTTGCCTGTCAGTTCCTTCTGATATCTTCCCATAAAAACATTTTACAAGGAGACTCTACAGAAGTTAATGGAGAAGATTCCTTTCTTGGGCAGAGCAGTATCCGGTAGAACCTTTCTCATCCCAATACATTCTGTTCTTTAATTTTTTAGCAAGTCTATCTAAAGAGGGTGTTGGTTTATCAACTAAGTTCATCTGGCAACCATTTCAAATTTCCATGAGGAGTTTTCAGAATTCTTCCCTGGCTTCCTCTAAACTGTGCAAACCATTTTTTAATGCTTTTCTTCTACTTAGACCAACTTACAGACATGCCATACCAACATGGGATTTAAAAAGTTGGTAAGGTTAACCCTGACGCAGTCTTCCTTTGAACCAGCAGCAAAAAGTAATCTAAAATTCTTAACCTGGAACACTGTCTTTTTAGTTGCAATTACTTCTGCTACAAAAATTTCAGAACTTGAAGCATTATATTCTAAGCCCCATATTTGTTTTTCAATAAGGACAGTGTCACCATGTGTTCCAATGTTTCTTCCCTATCTAGAGCGGTTTCAGAATCCAGCATTAACCAACCAGTTAACCTGCGAGTATTTTTCCCAAACTTTGCAAACAAAGGATAGTATATGTTGTGTTTACTAGATGTTTATAGACAATTACATTTCTATCCACACAGAACAAACAAATTAAGAAGACACACCAGCACTTTGCTTCCTTGACACAGCACAAAATGGGCGAAACGCAACGTAACTAAAACTAGATGGTTGACAAATTACATTTCATGTGTCTACACTAAGTTGAATCTCCCCTACCAAACCAATAAAGGCCTTTTCAACTGGACCTATGGCTGCTTTCACTATGTTCTAGTCTATAATATGCATGGACATTAGTTGTGGAACCGCTACTTGGTCATATCCCTATATCTTGATCACTGATTACAACTGGATACGGTTTTGAGGGGAAGAGCGTCCATTGGCTCAACTGTACTCTGGAATATCCTTACTATTTAAGCCCGCCCAGGAATTTAGGTAGCTGGGGACTCTGTCCCATACTTTGAGGAAGAATGAAAATTGACAACATCATATAAAGAAGTTATGTACTTACCATAACATTCCATCTGTGTTATCCATTTTCATTCTTCCTCAACTCCTCACCCTTCATCTCCCTCCATTTATGACAAATGACGTCTGGAGGTATGAAGTTCTTGGGATACCACATGTCCTATATGACAATTCTTTTATAGTCTTCATGTCAAGCTGCAGACAAGATCTGAGGGATGTTAGGAATGGTGCATTATGGGTAGAGAAGGAGCTCGAGAGTTTGTTGGTAGCCACAAGCTAGAATAATGGCCAAGTCGGATCCGAGTATCGGATCCAAACCCATATGTTGAGGAAAAATGAAAATGGACTACACAGATGGAACGTTATGGTAAGTACATAACTTCTTTTTTCAGTTACTTTAAACAACTTTAAAACTGACAGAAAAAAAGAGTGCACCAATTTAAAAGTACAGTACAGTCTCATGACAGTCCATTAAAACACAAACTCCTAGTTTTAAAGTAGCTTTCCAGAAGGGAAGAGTATCAGTATTAAATAAAAAATTGCCAGTTTTTTTTTTTTTTTTTTTTTTTTTACCCAAAGGGAACTTATCTGCCTAGCAAATGAACAGCACAAGCTGACCATTGATCCTCCAAAGCCTTAGTGGAATGTACTATTTGGTGGCAGTAAAGCTCTGAAGGGCTTGGCACTCAGTTTAGTCAACTCAGCTCAAGCTGCCCTGAAGCTTTGGCTCCATGACAGGATATAACCCATATAGCTTATGCTACTGAAGGAGAACCAGTGATTGATATGATGAACATATTTTCTGGCACAGATGAGACGAGTTTCTCAGTTGCAACCACTGAGTAATGCTCTTAATTATTGTATTTATGTGTTGCAGAAGAGTATAGACATGGATCTTGTCTTTCTTTTCAGTAGCAACCATGGTGTTCATCAACTCTTTTGAATGTTATTGCTTCTAAATGAAATCTTTGTTGTTCACTTTCTGCTCTATTCTACTCCTAGTGTCTACTAGTATTGTGGGGGGAGCATGAGCCACTGCCATAGCATCAGGTTTTATTTGAATGTAATCTTTTTCTGGCAGACTTGGGGCTGTAAATAAAACAGCATATTCCTAAAGGCTATCAGTGCTGTAGCTCTGTATAGTGTTTTATATTACTCTGTGACTGTTGCTATACGCATGCATGCTTTACTTTTACACTATAAATTTGTTTTGTCATTCCTAAGCGTCTTATAAATCAAACAATAAAAAATATTAGAATTGACTTCTTTAAGTGCTTCATTTTAAGAAAGGATATTCTTATTCTGTAGGTTTAGTTCAGTTTTGAATGCTGGTGACCCCCAGTACTAGAAACATCCTCAGGCAAAGTATTATATTCTACATCTATGTCAAGTTTAAATATTGCAGCTTGATTGTTGATTCCGAGCATTCCTTGACAGCAGTTTGACTTGCATTCATGTCTCAAAGACTCATATTTCACTGTATCATCTCTTCACTTTAAAAGTGTCAACCAGAATTATTTTTGTCTCTGCTCATTTTCATTTTTCCATTCAGCTATGTGGGAATACATTCAAATATACTGCTCTTTAGTTTCAAATCTCAGAAAAAATTGATCTAAAGTTGTTTTCATTTGATCTTTAACCTGTGGGACATGGATCCAGTACAGATCCGACTTGGCCACATTTTCCAGCATTAGATCCAAGCTCCTTCCCTAGCTATAATACCACTGTTTCCCTCCACCGTTCCGATCTCATTTGCTGCTTGTGAGAGTCAGCAGCGTGGATTGCAGCTCCATGTTTCCTCAGTGGTAGTGTGCTTTATCATGAGTATTTTTCTTCTTTTATCTTCTCTAATTCTCTCAGCTCCATCAAGACCCTTGACATTATCTTCCTCAGAGTCCGCCCTGGGTCCCTCTCTTTCTGGTCCAGAATCCGCCATGCTGCCCCCTCTGGGACAGTCTGTCGCCACTCCACCCAGGGAGACCCCCCCCCAGGAGCTCCCTGAGGTTCTCCCTAAGAAACATATGTGCAAACAGAGGCACTTGGACTCCCCACTGGAGTCCCTCACAGAAGACACCAACTTGGAGAAAGGTGAGGGTACCCCCTAGTCACCCCCAGATGATGTTTCCTTCAGAGACATCATGGAAATCCTGTGCCAGCGTGGGGGGTGGTCTACCCAAAAACTCAACTAACAAGTACTGATGTTCCTCCGGGTGGATTTGTTGGTTCATGAACAATTCTTCCAGCGTAACATCCATCTTGCTATAGCAAATGTTCTTCTCATTCAAACTAACTTTTAAGTAGGTATCACCATATAATAGGGTAAACATTTTATTTATGTAGAAATTATAGTTCATGATAACCAGGCCACCATCTTTGTCGGGTTTCGTAAATCTTATTTCAATATTGTCACAGATTTTTCTTAATAGTGCCCTTTCCGCTGTGCTCAAATTTTTACATAGTCTCCCACTGTCCCTGTTGAACAATTTCCTGATATCATTTTCGCATAGTTTTTCAAAAGTTAATACTGAAGGATGCAAAGTTGGATTGAAAATACTTGTTTTTTTTTTATGAATAATATGCTCAGGGACGTTAGTGCTAGTTCCCTTGAATAAAAATTCAAAATTCAACTTCCTGATAAAAAGTTTTAAATGAATTATGGTCTGATCTAATGAAGCTTTTTTATCAGGCGATGTGGGGTATTGTTGGTTGTAGTTGTAATAAGTATCCCCCCCTCTCTGGTTCCTTAATCTCTCTGACTTCCTGAGGGGGGGTATTCTAAAGGGTCTGGGGTGTTATCATTGTTCACAGCATTATTATTATTGTTAGTATTAGGTGCCTTATACCCTGTTTCTCTATTACCGCTTTGCTGCTCCATAGGACATAGCAAATATGCCCTGTGTTCCTCATATTCTCTTTCATCCCTTCTAAGTTTACTAATTTTCCTTTGTTTCAATGATACCACTCCAGACCCATTAGAATACCCCCCCTCAAGAAGTCAGAGAGATTAAGGAACCAGAGAGGAGGGGATACTTATTACAACTTACAATACCCCGCATACACGAAGAGGAAATGCAGAGGGAACAGATACTGAACGCCGAATCTAACTGTAATTTGGTTGTACTACAGAATAGTGGAGGCGATTTCAAAGTATGTAACTGCAGCAGTTTTGAATTTAATGGTCAAGTAGCAGACTTGTTTGAAAAAGGTTTGACGTTTGTACCTGATAAAAAAGCTTCATTAGATCAGACCATAACTGATTTAAAACTTTTTACCAGGAAGTTGAAATTTGAATTTGTATTAAAGGGAAC
The DNA here is from genome assembly GCF_019279795.1 of Protopterus annectens. NCBI lineage: Eukaryota > Metazoa > Chordata > Ceratodontiformes > Protopteridae > Protopterus > Protopterus annectens. Next base: position 268,000,401 of record NC_056738.1, read on the forward strand.
TAGCATTAATGTCCCTGAGCATTCATAAAAAAAACAAGTATTTCAACCCAACTTTGCATCCTTCAGTATTAACTTTTGAAAAACTATGCAAAAAAGATATAAGGGAATTGTTCAACAGGGGCAGGGGGAGACTATGTAACAATTTGAACATAGTGGAAAGGGCACTATTAAGAAAAGTTTGTTACAATACTGAAGTAAGTGTTATAAAACCCGACAAAGGTGGTGGCCTGGTTATCATGAACTATAATTTCTACATAAATAAAATGTTTACCCTATTATATGGTGATACCTAATGCAAAGTTAGTTTGAATGAGAAGAACATTTGCTATAGCAAGGTGGATGTTATTCTGGAAGAATTGCTCATGAACCAACAAATCCACCCAGAGGAACATCAGTACTTGTTAGTTAAACATCCAAAAATACCTACAATATTTGGTGTCCCCAAGTTATACAAATACCTAGTTGACCCCCCATTTAGACCCATTGTGGATGCTTAAGCATCTAAAATATTTCCCATTGCTAAATACATTGACAGCAAATTAAAAAAATATTTTGAAGGACTGCCCTTGGATACTTAAAGACTCCTGGGGTTTTCTATCTAAAATCAAGAAAGATATGTATACTGATAATCTGATCTTTATCACAATTGATGTTCAGGACTTATTCTCTATCATACCCCATGACACAGATATTGATTGGTTTTACTAATATCTTTGCCAGTACTCTACCCTAAATCATAACACCATCTTAACAATTAGAACACTTATGGAACTAGTGGAAGATACCAACATTATTACCTTCAACAGCAGTTATTTAAACAAGTTAAGGGGGTAGCAATGGGGGCAGCCTTTGCCCCCATCTTTGCGAACATAGTACTGGCATTTTGGGAAAAATATATTATTTTTAATTGCCCTTACGCTAACTCATGGGCATTTTATAGTCGTTACCTGGATGATATCATCATTTTGTGGAACAGTGATATGACAGAACTAGAAGGCTTTCTTGAATTCCTGAACACCCACACAGATTTTCTTGAATTTACACATTCTGTTAGTGTTACAGAGGTGAGTTACTTAGACATTACCATCAAGAAAGATGTAGTCAAACATTACATCTCCACTATTTTCTGCAAGCCCACTTACTCTTAATAGCCTCCTACATTTTGATAGTTACCACCCCTTGCACCAAAAGAAGGCTTTAGTAAAAGGACAGGGGGTACGGCTTGCCAGGATATCTGAATATGATCAATTTCTAGAGCAAATTGAGACCCTTAAAGGGATGTTACTACATAGAGGTTATCCAGATAATTATTTAAACAACAACTTTCAGGAGGTAATAAATAAGAGAGTACAGGGGAGGGGTTATCAAACAAGAAAAATCAAGAGACTTAGACTTTCCATAACAAATCTGCTATTTTTAAGTTTAGTTAGCATTTTTACAGCATCAGGAATACTATTGAACATAACTGGAACATTTTTAGAATTGATGCAGAACAGGCACAGTTGTTAGGCCCTGTTCCCAACATTGTATATAAAAAGGAATGTAGCATCAAAAATATGTTGGAAAGGCAAAAAATGTGATCCTGATATAGGGGCAGGGATAGTTAAATGCTGCTATTGCCTACAATGCCAGTATATCATTGAAGCCAAGGAGATTTGTATTCCCAATTATGGAGGAGACACACTATACGAGGGAAAATCTCCTGCAGCAGTAAAGGAGTGGTGTACCTCGCCCTATGTACCCAATGTCCAAGTTTTTACATTGGTAAAACTAAAAATGCGTTTAGAAGGAGAATTTACCAACACTACTATGACATCAGTAGGAAAGATGTTAAAAATGCATTAGCAGGACATATAGTAACCAATGAAGGACATGTGTTCAGATTCATTATTATTGAGTAGGTTAGGATGGGTGAAAGAGGTGGGCCATTCAACGATTACCTAGAAATGGCTGAGCTTAGATGGCAAATTAGGACGACTGCCTCTGAAGCACCGGGTCTTAATAGTGCAGTATCCATCAGCTCTGTTCTCAGGCTCAAGGCACAATTTCTTATATGACAGTCATCGATACTTGCTATTAGGGTAGGATGCTAATAAACAATTACATATATACTTTCATATGCATAAATATTGACATCTGTTGCTTTGATTATTTTTAACTTATTTTAGCATATACAGAAATATCCCAAGGAGCCAAAATCTTCACGTATAGTTATGCGGTCACAAACAATTCAGTCAAATGCTTAGCTGTAGTGCTGGCAGTCAACAAACAGAATCAAAGTCAGAAAACATGAACGTATTAAATCCAAACAAGAATAAAAATGCTTCACTCCAACTGAAGAGCAAAAATTAGTAGATACGAATTTATTAGTAGTGAGCGCTTTCGCGGGCATAAACCCCGCTTCATCAGACAATTACAAACATCTAAAATCAGTTTAAAATACAATTTAAAATACCTTCATATCCAATAAAGTTCTAGCTACCATCCCATGTGACTTCCCCATTCATTCATTGAAAGATACAACGTAACACAGTCATTTAAAGCAATAGCATACCACTACATTCTTACAGATTATGTTAAATCACTTGTCTACGGATTCTACCAATCAATATACCTTCAAACCTCGTAACAAGTTCCAATTTTAAAATGCTTCTTCATAAAGAGTTATAAGCATTAAATCAAAAATTAGAGCAGCTTTATAAAATGTTAGAACATTTAAAATAGACATATTGTAGTCTCATCTATACACTTAAGCAACCTACTTAAACAGTGGTAGTATCCAATTGCTCCTTCGAACTTCAAAATAATAAAACAATTTGTACAGACAAACAATTGCCTCAAAAGGAGACATTTGCAACGAAAATTGTTATAAAACATTGCGTTACCCTTGCTATAGTGTATCAATGCCTCTGCATATAATCACATAAAATTAGGGGTCGCATTTATCGTCGTGTATCTCTCATTACTATAAGCTTCATACTTCGAATTAATGAAGCAATTAAAAACAAACGTATCAAGCAAAAACATTTAAACTAAAAATATTTTAAGACATTACGCCTGTTATAGAGTGATAACAACTCTATATACACCCGCATAGACCAGTGGTCACATTGCATAAAAAGCATGTTGCCATGGAGGGTATAATACTCATTGATATAAGATAAATAACGTACATCGATGTTATCAAAAGAACACTACAAAATATATTTTATTACATTTGCATAAAAAGCACGTTGCCACGAAAAGTGTAATACTCCTTAATATGACATAAAAAATGCATCTACTTTCTCGAAGACCACTATATTTCTATGAAACCCAAAAGTGCGTACGTAGGAAGTGCATGTGTAATAGAAGATTGATAGCACACAACTATGTTACATAAACATCTATCTTATCTAACCATAAATACATAAAAGTAATACCTATAGAATCTATACAATATGTATGAAGTGCTAGAAACTATAACACGACCTAAAGAAAATAAAAAAGCAAGAATAAGGTATATAAGAAGATCCAAATCTAAAAATGAAACTGATAGTCAATGAGATGTCCACCGACTACTGATTATTTTAGAATATATTTAATTGTCAGGTATCTTTTATATGTTTTTAATCGCATTTTTTTCTTTTTTACTGTGAGTGCAATATATATATATATATATATATATATATATATATATATATATATATATATATATATATATATATATATGTGTTGCTCTTTAATTGTTTCTATGTCTTTTCAGGACATTAGTCGCCATCATTAACTAATTAATAAAATATTTTTTTGGAACAGCATATATAAGGCTGTTGGGTAATATGCTGTGTTATTCTGAAGAAGTTTCTATTCAAGAGATTGGATCCTGTTCTCCTGCTTTTTGGATATTACAGTTTGTGTAGAGCCTTGTTTTCATTGATATAGATAGGTAGTTTGTTCCAGAGTATGGGAAGTCTCTGGGACAGGAATCTATTCCTCCAACATGTTCTGTTTATTGTGGTGACAAGTTTAGGTCCCTAGAACGTGTGGCTCGGAGGGATTGGGATTTCTTTTAAGTGGAGCATGTCCAACAGCTCTGGGTTTGATATAGCTTTGTATGTTAGACAGAGATCGCCTCTGAGTAGGCGATATGCGATGGAGTAAAGCTGGAGTTTTTTGAGACGGTCTGCTTAGGCCATCATTTTAGGCCAGTAATCCTCTTTGTGAGGTATTTCTGTGGCCTTTCCAGTTGTAGCTGTCTTGTGAGGTGCATACCAAAAGGGGCGCTGTGTTCTATAATGGGTCTAATGAGTGACGAGTAGAGGGGAACAATGGCCTCTTTTTTTTCCTGGATGAGAAACCTTTTGTGATGAAGTGTGCTACGTAGAAGAATTTCCTGACTGCTGTGGCGATGTGATTATCAAAGGAGAGACTACTGTCCACCTGTGTCCCAAGGTCTCTTGACATGCTGTAATGGGGCTTAAGGGGCATGCTAGTACTCAGGAGGAATGGGTGCAGTGGTAGGCAACTAGTAGAGGCGTGGAGCCAATATTGTGTCACACAGCTGTACTTCCTTTCTGTTTTATACTTGCATCATGATGTGGAATGTTGTTGGTTAAGAGTAGTGGATCACTGTAGGTGAGTCTCATAATGGCATATTTTGTGTAAAATGTATAATTGCACCTTACCCTTTAATGTTCTGTCGAGAAACTGAAGAATGACAGCAGTGGCATTTAATTAATGTTTAATTATTGCACGTCATATTTTGTAACTTTATTGCACTTCAGTGGTACTGGCCTGATCAAATAGAAACAGACTTTTTTGTAACAATGCCATTATTTCCTTTCTGTAAACATGATTTTGCCTTATCGCGGTGGTGCAGCGGTAGCGTTGTTGCCTCACAGCATTCTCCCATTCGATTCTCGGCTTGAGTTGGGAGTGCCGTCTGTGTAGAGTCTGCATGTCCTCCCCGCAGTCAAGTGGGCGTTTGAAACACATGCGATAAATGGGCGTGCCTTTGGTGAAGGTTGGGCATCAGGCTGGCAACTCGACACCATAAAAAACAACTGCCAATCACTAGTGGACTGGAGTTCCGCTGTGGCGACCCCTAACCGAGAAAAGCCGAAAGACAAACAACAACACTGTTTTGTAAGGGATGTCTTGTGCCCCTGCTTAACCCCTTCAGAAACGTAGAAAGAGGTTAATAGGCACTACCCCCATTGCAAATGGTATTACTGAAAATACACTGTATAGATATTATTAAAAGACAATATGCATACATTGGGAAACTACTTCTTGGTGTTTCAGGCTACTCCTTTGTTCATTAATGCATATAAGGCTGTCTGACTCTGAAGCCACTTCTACTATAATAATCCTATTTTGTCCAGGGGTTAATTTTCACACAGCTCACTGCTTATTAATAGTAATTTGTTACAGATTTGCAGATCCCCATGCAAAATCACACAGCCTGCTATTCTTCTTCCACTCCTGTGCTGAGAAATTGTAGACCATCTCTTCAAATTTTATCTGTGCTCTCTTTAAATCCCTATGATTTACCTAATTCCCCCCAAGTAGTTGTCCTCGATCAGTATTGCCTTCTGCTTTCTTACTGTCAACAGCACAACCTTATTCCATTTTCTTTTTCTGTCTTCCTCATCCAACTTCATTACTCATCTTTATTCACATGACTCAAAGGTGGTGGTAGATCTCTCTACTTTACATTATTCTAAGGTTATTTTTGACTAGTTATGTGTGTGACTTCAATTAATTTTTTTCTTATGAATAAACTCCAGAGGTGACACCACGGTGAAGACACAAACACTTTAATGAGAGAGAAAATAACAAAACAAATGTAAGCGCTTTCACATTCTACAAACGAATGCTTCTTCAGACATTTTTTTTTCCTACTCTGCTTTCATGTAGTGTATTTAGATATGTAGTATTAGAAGATATTTTATTAGATTTTAGATTACTATCTTATTAGCTTAATTAATTCCCATGTCATCTTTCTGCTTAGTTTTATAAAGGCTATTTTTTTAAATTGTATAGTGATATTTAATGCATTTTTCATTCTTTGTAAACCGTACAGTGACATTCTGATGCATTTTCATCCTTGTATTTTGCAGTTCTGTATTTTTGTACTTGCCTTTTGTATTTTTATTGGAGGGGGGGGGTTGTGTTTTTCAAATTATTTTCTTCCTGGACCTCCTCTGAAAAGCATCCCCCCATTCAGACTTTCCCGGTAAAAGAATGTAAACAAATAAATAAAATATCCTTAATGAGTGAGAGCAGGAGAAAACAACTCTTGCCCAGATTTCCAAGTAGAGAAGGTTTTATCAGTAATGTTTTGCCTCTTGTATTTGCAGTTGTGTCCTAAACTGTAGAACTGCACCTCATGTGAGACAAGATGGTAATTACGGTATGCTGTTGACAAATTATGAAGTACTTTGCCACTAAATACCTTGAAAGCCTTGGTCTTAATCCTGTTTTAGTTCTAGTGGTAATCGCTGTTTAGAGCTTTTGTTTAAAAATCCCTTACCACTCACGCTGGGCATCTCCAGTATTTGTTTATTGTCTAATCTGTCATGTTTTTCTTCTTTGCTAATAATTTTGGGATTATGGTTTAAACTAAAACAAAGAGTGAAAAGGTCACACAGATGACCAACTGGTTAAAAAACACAAAATAAAAATCTAGCAAAGCTAGACTTCTAACTGTGGTTAAGAAGGCAGAAACATGCATGTCCACAGCTGGAGGGGGTTGGCTTTAATGGCCTGAAATTCTCCATAAATAGACTTAAAAATGAAAGTAATAGAAAAAGTTACGGACATTCAGAATTGCCATTTAGCTGAAACACCAGATATCCTTAAAGGGTGATTTGCATATATCCCATGAGGCCTCTGAAGCAAGAGGTTTAAGGTATCACACAGTTAGAATTCTAGCTTTGCTAGATTTTCTTTTTGTGTTTTTTTTAACCAGTTGGTTATCTGTGTGACCTTTTTACGCTTTGTTTTAGTTTGTTGGGATATTTTGTAGACACCCTAATGTTTATGGATGTCAGCTGAGTTTGACAACACTGTGTTTCCAAAGGTCAAACATTCCTCTTATGGTGTACTGATGATGTTATAAGAAGGCAGAAACATGCATGAACACAGCTAGAGGGGTTTGGCTTTAATGGCCTGAAACTGTCCATAAATAAGCTTAAAAATGAAAGTAAAAGAAAATGTCAGGCACATTCAGAATTGCGATGTAGCTGAAACACCTGATAGTCTTAAAGGGTGATTTGCATATATCCCATGAGGCCTCTGATGCAAGAAGTCTAGCTTTGCTGGATTATGGTTTAACGAAAAAGAAATGAAGATTAAGTACAAATGAATTTCTGTTGTCAACATCATACAAACTGAGTGTGTATTCCTTCTGTAAGAACTTCCAGGTATACTTGCTTCAGTTATTGTGACACGAGCACCTAGCACCAGCATTCCCTGTTTAGTCTGATTTCTGGAGAGAATGTTCATGTTTTTGTCTTCATGTACCTGGATCAGTTGTGCATTAAAGTAGGCTGCTGCAGTTGTTTTATTCCTGATGACATTGCTTAGTCATTTCCTTGTTTCGTATGGAAAGTTCTTTCTTTGTTGTGATTGAAAACACTGTTTTTAAAGCTGAATTAGGGACCCTTTTTTGTTTTATTATTAAGTAACTGATTATGGTTTTCATTTCAGTCTACTGAGAGAACATTCAATTGACGGCACTGGCTGGGCTCCAACAAGAACTCTGAAGGTACCTGTTTCAGTGACGGATTACTAATGAGAGACGGTAGATGTTATATTTTGATGCATTGAATTAATCCCATTGCTGCAGACTCACAGTATAAATGTTGTTTGTCTTATCCATCCCACACACATACATTTTTAGTCGATTATCTCAATATTTTAGATAACCTTCACACACTTTACATGTTCTACGCTAATGTGTGTACATTACTTAGAAACTCTGACATCATTTGGTAATACGATTTGTAAAGTTGAAATACTTTGCCACTTGTACAGATAGTATAGTTTGCTTTTAAACGACTGTAACAGTGCCCTGATGTATGTATGGCCTGCTGTAAATAATTTGCATTGATTCCTACCAGTATCACTTGGAGCTTTACTTATAATATGGCTAGTTTTGCAGCTGATAGTAGTCTGGTGAAACTTTGTCAGCCGGCTATGTAACAGACTGCATTATCTATAGGTATTCATATACTGCTTTCTGGTAGCATTCCTGTATTTTTTCTCTTTATTATATTTAGATATTCTGTTCACATAATCTTCAGCAGCAGTAGGAATAATTGAAATGTGTGTTTCTGTGCCATTGCTGTCCATAATTTTTGTCTGTTGAAGAGGAGGAGGTGGGGTTACTGGGTGATTATTTCTTCCTGCAACTCTTAAATCTGGTACGTAGTTCTTGCTGCATGTAAGCATTGTACTGAATTTGAGTGGTATATTGCCTTTCTTAAGATATTACTACTTGTAAAAAAGGCATCTTTAAAATAAGACTGTACACAAACTTAAAATAAAAAAAATTAATTTTGTCATCATGTTTTGATTGTCTGTGCAGTACCAGTGCCCTCAAGATCAATGAGTATTTATAAACATTTTTAATTGGTTATACTCCAAAGAACTGCTGTACTGATATGATTTTGCTTTGCAGTCTAATTGTTGCATCCGCAGTGCGGCTTTTCTTCATAGCATAGAAAGTGCCTACACACAGTTATTTAAGTGGTTTCTTTTTGCATTGATATGTAATAGTCCTGTGTGTCACTGCATTCTTAGTCTGGTTGTGGAAACTCTTTTTTTTACTGACCTTCTCAAATTTATTCTGATTTTAAGATGCTAGAAAGCCTTCAGTGGCACAGTTAAGCCTTACCCTAGCAAAAGTAGCTTAATTACTATTTGTTGTGCTATCAGAATTGTGATCCTGTGAAATTGGTATGCCATTCTGCATAGTGCCCTTATTAGCTTGCGGGTGTAGCAACTCTTGTTTTTTTAACACCTGTTATTAAATTATGACAAGACATACACAAAATATGAAAACAAACCACATTAACATTTTTCCATTTACATACATTGTACATCACATATCCTTTCTTTCTTTGTAGCTGTCATCAGTCAAGCATTACATAAATTCCTGAATTCCGTCCTTCCCTTAAACCTCACTCCTCTTCAGAACATGATTCTGCATGTGTTGTTCCCACAGTTTCCACGTATTCTATGTAATTTGCTCCTTCACTTTTATAAAGATCCCACTGCTTATATCACTTTTATAATATTCAGTACTTCAAATACATATATGTTGGACTTTGATTTTCATTTTCTAGTAATTTCTTTTTTTGGCAGCCAACAGAATTAAACTTAATAAGGCCTTACTATGTCTAGGCAATTCCAGATCCTGTGTCCCAGCTCAAAAGAATAATTTCTTTAGTTACGGCCATTTGCTTACCCAATATTTCTGACTGTGTTCTGTGGGGAATTTAAAAAATCTGCCAACTCATTACACTTCCAAAACATATGATCTGATGTTGTCAGTCTTCATTCATCTTTGACCTTTGGGTACTCTGTTCCGATCCTTGGAACCGGCTCAGCTATTATACAGTTCGCACCAGCCAAAAACTCTCAAGCTAAGACTCTACCCAGAATACCCCTCTCCATATTACCTCAGATGTCATTTGCCGCACGTCAGCTACTCCTCTTGCAGCTAAGTGAAATTTCTTTATTTTTGAAAGTTTTTCTCATCTTCTTTCCACTCTTTATACCATAGTTTGTATTTTCTTTCTCTTTACCAATCCTTGGTATTTCTTTGTACCATAATTGGTAGTTTTTCCTTTCCTTTCGCGTGAGTGTTTGTGTGAGAGTGTTCGCACCAGTTGACTCCTGTCCTTCCTTGTCAACATGGCTGATAAACCAAAAGGTACAACAGGGTTTAAACAGTGCCAGGATTGTGGATGGAAGATGCCCAATTCGGATGGGCACTCTTCCTGTACTTATTATCTGGGTGCAGCTCATTTGGACCAAGAATGTTCTGTCTGCCAGGCCTTTAGTAACAGGGCCTTGGTTGAGCACAAAACTAAATTGATATTGGAAGGTTTACTTAAGTCTTCTTTCAAACAAGCCTTGCCCAAGACTGCTACTTCTCCATGTAAATCTGACCAGAGTATGAAGAAAGGTCAGTTGGTGCTGACTTCTCCTTCAACACCTGTGGAAAATAAGCCTCAGGCTTCCAAACCCTCCATATCCATGGAACCGAATGCCAAGGTTACGAGACTGTTGGAACAGACAACCTCCTCAGCACTGGTTACTACACAGGTTACTACAAACAGGACAAGATATTCACCTTCTATTGACACTTTGTGAGGCAGCTTCCCAGTCCTTTTTTGGAAAGGCCAGAATCCCCCCCTCTGAATTATCTGTCTGTTCTTCCAGGAGTTTCACTGAAGTGGATGTTGTGAGGTTGGTGGATCAGGTCCTAGTGGCCAGGGGTCTCTCTTTTTCCTCCCAGACCCCCATCTCTTCTGGAGTTGGGGCTTTTTCTCCCAGGACTCCCAACAATCTTCCTCTTCTAAACTCCTCAGATAGTTTAGAGCTTCTTGCTCTGATCCCCCTGGTTCCAGCTATTCTGGTACAGACAGCCCACCTGCCTTTGGTGCCAGGGTCTGCCCTGACTTCTTCGTTTTCTTTGGAACAAATGGACTCCCTGAACAGTAGCTCTGCTGTCAGGTCTGAGGGTTTTGGATCGGCTCTGGCTTTTTATTTGGGGTTGTCCTTAACTCTGGGAACTTTGGCAGCGGTGGGCTCTTCCTCGGCTCCTGCTTCGGAGGTGGGTCTTTTGGGGCAGGGTGTGACCTCTGTTCCAAGGTTGTCTTTCTCAGTTCCAGGAACCCATCCCCTGCCTTCCAGGTTATGGAGAGGGCCTTGGCATCTGCAGTAGTCCTCGTCAGAGATCCCCACTGAGGAGTCACTCTGAAAAAAGATGTACAAGATGAAGCACTTCGATTCCCTGGAAGAATATGTCACTGAAGACACGGATTTCATTGATGGGGAGGGATCCCTCAGCCCACCCTGGAAGGCATCTCCTTCGGAGGCATCCTAGAGATCCTCAAACAGAGGAGCAACTGGCAGCCCAAAGACCTGATCTCTGAGGTATCCATGTAGTTTCAAGCTTTTGGTGCTCACCCATCTACTTCTTGGGTGACCCCTCCCACTGATGATCTTATTAAATTGATCACACAGCAGGCATGGAAGGCTCCTGATTCCATAGAGCCAATTCCTCAGAGACCAGAAGAAATGTTGTCAGCTCCTTTTGATTACCAGCATTGGTCTAAGGGCTTAGCAGTAGATGCTATGGTAGTGGTGGCGGTGGCCACCAAAAAGGAACTCACAAATGAGAGTCCCACTATTCATCCCCTTAACTGAGAGTCTAGGATGATGGACAGATTTGGAAAGTGGGTGTACGCTTCATCAGCCTTTTCCCTAAGGTCTTTGAATTTTATGGCACATTTCACTAGGCTCCAGAGGGATCTGATCAAGCAGTTGTTAGATACTGTCACAGGAGCTGTGTCTGAAGAGATGCAAGATAAGGTTGCCTGTCAGCTAGGCACCCTGGAGTCTATTTCTAACTACTTATTTATGAGGCTCATTGCACATACAGCCAAAGAGACTACAAGGGCAGCGGGTTCAGGTGTGATTGGGCATCAAACCTGGATGAGCGTTTGTGAAGCCATTTAAATCTTCCTTCATCAATGCTCCCTTTGATGGCTCATCTTTGTTTGGCCCCAAAGTCAAAGAAACTCTAGCCAGGTGCGAGAAGGATGGAATGACCCTATCTGCAGTGTGCATATGTTTTTTCCAGAAAAGCAGAAAGATGTGGTTCAGAAAGTCCTAAGGGCCTTTTCGGAATGCATGTGGCAGTGGTTCCCCTTGCAGCAGAGAGGGGAAGTCTAATGGAAGACGCCTACCCCCTGGCAGAAGTGGCCCTCAAAAATCAGGGTTCCAGAGATTCTTTCTCTGGACAACACTACCAGCACTCCTAAGAGGAGGCTTGATTGCTTACCTCTGGAAGCAGTTGGGGGAAGACTTTCACTGCATTTGACAGCCTGGCAACAAATAACTTCCGATACTTGGCTACAGAAAATTATTATCAGAGGTTACCATATCCCCTTTAATCTTTTCCCAAGATCACAAAGAAAACTCCCCAATATGCCACCCAATCAGAGGGACCAAGCAGCCTTAGAGATTCAGAAGCTGCTAGAAAAAGAGGGTCTTCCAAGAAGTTCCACTAGACCAGATAGGATCTGGATTTTACTCGAGGTTCTTTTCGGTGCCAAAAAAGACAGGGGACTTGAGACCAATTTTAGATCTCAGCCTTCTGAACAAGTTTGTTCAGCAAACAAAATTACGGATGGTCACAGTTCAGGCTGTACTTCCCTTTCTAGAGCAAAACAATTGGATGTGCTTTATAGACCTTCAAGACACACATTACTACATAAATATGGGCAAACACTCCAAAGGTTTCTTCGCTTTCAGCTAGGAGCCAGTCATTTCCAGTTCGGCGTGCTGCCCTTTGGTCTCGCCACAGCCCCAGGGTGTTCAGCAAGTGCATGGTGGCAGTTACAGCTCACTTGAGACTGCATGGATTCCGAGTGTTTCCTTATCTAGATGCCTGGCTCATCACCGGTCTCAACAGACATGTACTGCTGTAAGCCTCAAGCTTCATTCTGCATCTATTCACTCATCTGGGTATTACAGTGAAGCAAGGAAAATCCCATCTTACTCCCACTCAGGACCTCGAGTTCATAGGATCCCATCTGAATAAATTCTCTTGTGTAGCTTCCCTCCCTCCTCACAGACTGCAGAAGATAAAATTCCAAGTTCAAGCCATTCTCTCCAGAGACAAAGTTCCTGCTTTTCTAGTGCTCCAAACTTTAGGGGCCATGACAGCGACCATTACCTTGGTTCCTTGAGCGAGATTTCACATGAGGCTACTTCAGTGATTTTGGCTCCCCAATGGTCCATGCTAATGCATCTAGTGATGTATCCAATTCTTATCACCAGTTTCTGTAAGAAGGACTTACCCTGGTGGATGGAATCTGAGGAAATTATTTTCGGCTGTCCCTTTGTTCCCCCTCAACCCAAGGCCATTGTGACCATGGAAGCCTCCCAGATGGGGTGGGGGAGGGGCATTATTTGGGAAGAACAGTCCAAGGCACTTGGTCCCTGCTAGAGGCAAACCTGCATATCAGTGTCCTGAAATTGAGGGCAGTGTTCTTAATGTTGCAAGCCTTCCAATCTGTCCTCCCTCTATGGACAATTGAAATTCAATCAGACAGCATGTCGGTGATATGGTACGTCAACACGTAGGATGGAACCAAGTCTTATCCCCTGCAATGGCTGTTATCCTCCAACCGCTTTCTAATAGCAATGCACATCCCAGGGAGCTCCAATGTAATACTGGGCAAACTGAACAGATGCATTCTCCTGCCTCATGAGTGGTCTCTCAATCCCAGAGTGAGGAAGAAAATTTTTCATCCCTGGGCCATGCTGCAACCTCTTTGCATCACCCATGAACAACAAGTGCAGCAGCTACTTTGCTCTAATTCCCATCGGGGGGAATCCCTGAGAGATGCTTTTCTTCTTGATTGGCCCTCAGGTCTTCTCTACACCTTTACCCCTTTCCCTCTCATTCCCCTATTTTAGAAGAAAGCTCACAGGTTGAGAAGCAAATTGATCCTCATTGTACCCTTCTAGCCTCGACAGGTCTGCTTCCCCTTCCTATGGCCTCACCTAATTCACCGTCCCTTGCAGTCTCACCCACAGAGACTGGTGCACCCCAACCTTCAGAATCACTAGCTTACACCTTGGTTCCTCCAATTCCATTACTCGCCAGGCAGAATAACTTACCTCCCCCAGTTCAAAAAATTTGACTGACCTCCCATAGACCATCTACCAGGAAACTCTACCTTAGCAAATGGAAGAGATTTTCAATTTGGGCCTGTGATAACCTCAATCCCTTCTTGGCACCAGTCAAGAAAGTTTTAGAACTGTTAGCTACCCTATTTGATCAAAGAGCTTCTGGCTCCACAATTAAGGTTCAATTAGCGGCCATTTCTAACTTCCACAATGGCTTTGAGGACCATTCATTAATTTCGCACCCCTTATACAAACTATTCCTTAAAGGGGTCTTATGATTATAACCTCCATTTAAAGATCCCATAGCTCCATAGGATCTGACTTTGGTCTTGCTGTCTTTGGTGCTTCCCACCTTTAAACCAGCAGTGACTTGCCATCTAAAATTTCTGTCATAGAAAACTCACTTTGTAATAGCTATTACCTCTGTCAGAAGAGTTTCTGAAATTCAAGCATTATGTTCAAACCCCCCTTATCTGTTTTTTCATAAGGATAGAGTTTCACTAGGAATTACCCTTCCTTTCTACCTAAGGTGGTCTCAGAATCCAGTGTTATTCAGCCTGCCGATTTGCCCGTTTTCTTCCCCAATTTTTCCAGCAAGGGTAAATATTGCTGTACGTTCATAGACAACTACGATTTTACCTCAGCAAGACTAAAGAATCTAGAAAATCGGACCAGTTATTTGTATCTTTTTCCTGTCCAACTTTGGGAAAATCTGTCTCAAAAGTTATTGTCTAAATGGTTAAGAGACTGTATTAACTTCATTTACAGTCACAACAACCACAAGTTACCTTCGCTTTTGAGAGTGCATTACACCAGATCAGCTGTTTTCCACTCAAAGGCTTCCATGGATGAAATATGCGTAGCCTCAATGTAGGCTACTCCACATACCTTTATCACTCATTACAAGTTGGATATGGTTGCAAAGGGAAGAGCATCCTTTGGCTCTATGGTTCTCAGGAATATCCTTCCATAAGCCCATCCAGGACCTGAAGTAGCTGGGGACTCTGTCCCAGAGGTTGAGGATGAATGAAGATTATGTAAAACTCCAGTAATCAGCATACACCAACAATGAAATCCTGAAAACTGTTCAAGTATGCTGATATATACAGATCCACCAGAAGCCGCTTTATGAAAAATGCTGTAATTTATTCCAGTATTGCATACAAAACTTAGGTAAGTGCTTTCATCCTCACATCTGTGGACTTCTTCAGAACAGATCAAAGAAACCATTAGGTTCCTTAAATATGTGCAATTTTGGCGCCAAAATTACCAGTGCCCTTAAAAACACATTTAAAGACATATTAACCTAGGATACTACAATACATTCAATACACTTGTCAATACTAAAAAAATACAAATGTAGTAAATCCATCATCTTAACTACAAGCAAAGTATAATAATGAATAAATCTCAATATACTTTAAAAGTCATTATTTATAAAAATTCATAAATATGTCCCCTAATAAATATCCCCTAATATATGCTTACATCTGTGCAACAGTTGTCATGTTAAAATCACACACCCATTATCACCATAAATACAAAGAAATTATAATAAAATTCAACTATAAACGTTCTTTAAAAAGTGTGAATTTTACACTAAGTCTTAAGTTGTTGAAGTCTCTGTTAGAAAGAGGAAGTATGAGTAGCGGTATTAGTAAGCAGAACAACAGCACGAGATGATGCGGGAGTTGTTACCAGTGTAGCTCGATATGGGAAGTGGAAGGAGTTACACTGGATAATATCAACAACACTAAGATAATTTTTAGACAAGGAAATTGCAACTCCAAAAACATCATATACTTAGCTAAGTGCATGATTTGTCCTTGCTTCTACATAGGAAAAACTGAGAAATGTTTTAAAAGAAGAATTTATGACTATCTTTACAGTATTAGGTGGAAGGACAAAAATAATGCCTTATACAGACATGTAGAAGGACTTGGTGAGTCACACACTTTTAAATTTGCTATAGTAGAACAAGTAACCATCGGGCCACGGGGAGGCAACTACAAGGCTATTTTAGTACAGAGGGAAGTGAAATGGCAGTTAACAGATGCATCTAATGAACCAGGGTTAAATGACTGTATAACAATTTAGCCTATATTGCAACTTAAGACTTAGTGTAAAATTCACAATTTTTAAAGAACATTTATAGTTGAATTTATTATATTTTCTTTGTATGTATGATGAACATGGGTATGTGTTTTTAACATGACAATTGTTGCACAGATGTAAGTATATATTAGGGGATATTTATTAGGGGGCATATTTATGAATTTTTACAAATAATGACATGTTCTTCATCTCACATTGCTGCAGTCCTTACACTTGGGTAGTCCGCTGTCCTCGGTCGGCCCGAATATCAAAGTATAAGGCTGACGTCGGTCAAGGCGCTGAAGACTGACATCAGGACGTCAGGGTACAAATGCGCATGACCGACGTCATATCCTCAGTCTTTTTTGCCGCATGGTCCGATGCAGAAGCAGCGTTGCAAGTGCCGTTCGGCGTTCTGAAATTTTTCGAATTCGGAGTTTCAGACCGAGTCAAAGTTGGCTAAGTACCCGTTGGAATATTTTAGTTTTTTCTTGCCTCAGTGGTTTACCGGATGTCAAAAAAAGTGAATAACTGTATTTCTTGTGGGAAGCAGATACCGCATAGGGACTATCATACTTTGTGTATTCCTTGTTTGGGGCCTGAGCACGACGTTGTTGGGTGTCGCTTTTGTGCTAGGTTCAATAAGCGCACTATTAAGCGAAGGTTAGATTGTGCCAGGTTGGTCTTCGGGAAGCGGTGCAATTACAATATGCCGTCGGATGTTCCGACGCCCGCTTCTTCGAAGAAGCGCAAAGACAAAGCAGCTAAGCCCAGGCAAGAAGAGTCGTCCGTACCGGACGCCGGTTCTTTAGAGGCGTCAGTGGAACCGGTGGTTCCACCGGAGGCTTCTTTAGAGTCCCAGGGGGAGACTTTGATATTGCAGGATGTGGCCTCTCAGGAGGCAGGTCAGGCTGAAGGGGCTTCTCAAGTTACTGCACTCCCCTCCCTTCCTAGGGTGGTTAGGCCCTCTCCTTCTGTTTCTAAGGCTTCTCCCAGAGGCAGGCCAGGTTTAGCTTCTGTTGGTGTCACTCCTAGTTCTACAGGATCTGTGCCCAAGAAGCACATGCTTAAAATGGCAGAAGATTTAATTACTTTGATTAGAGGTTCTTTGCCCCCTCCTGATAAGAGGCCTAGGGTGGAACCAGAGTTGGGGAATTTTGAGCAGGCTTCGGATGTTTCAGAGTCTTTAGCTGAAGACTTACTTGCAGGAGTATTCTCCTTATTCTGATTCTGATGCAGATGATTCGACTCCTTCTGCTTCTCCTCCAGAGGATTTTTCTTTTTCAGAGACACTTCATTCCATGAGGGAACATTTTAAGTGGGAAGGTCAGGACTTCTCTGACTCCAGGAAAAGGCTTAGGGAGTTTTTGCTTTTACCCCAGCATAGGCCTTTGGCTATACCACCTGTTCTGGATGTTGTGGAAGATGTTTTTGCAGAGGCTTCACTTAATCCTGATTCTTTGCCTCCTGCTCCTGTTAAACCGGATAGGTATTACAGGGTGCCTGAGGCTCATAAATACCTTTATAAGAGTCCTAGGGCGGACCCAGAAACTGTTAGTCAGGGACCTAAGGGTGTCAAGGCCTCTGTTGTAAAAATCCGGTTCCTCCAGATAAAGAGGCCAGAGCTTTGGATAGATGGGGAAAGAAAGTCTATACTTCTTCCACCTTAGCTATGAGGGCTTTGAATTGCCAGTTTCACATGTTGAAATATCAAAATTATCTTCTTACACAATTGAAGTCTAAGGTAGATGCTCTGGCGGAAGGCATTGAGTGTAAAGAGTTACAAGATTTGGTACATGTCTCTGAACAGGTGGGTAAGCATTCTTTACAATGTGGTTTTGATGCTGTACAGGCCTCGCCTAGGGTGGCTGCCACTGGGTCAGTTCTTCGCAGGCACGCCTGGCTGAGGGATCAGAATTTATCTGACCATGTTAAGACAAGGATTTTGGATGCTCCTTTACAGTCTGATGTATTGTTTGGTTCTCCTGTGGAGTCAGTCTTGAAGAAAATGGAAGACAAGGCTAAGTCTATGCAGGCTGTTAAAGATTTTTTGCAAGTTCAGCCTCCGAAGTTTAGTAGGAATTGGCCTGCTAAGGGGTGGACGTCCTTCTTATGATTCACAGTCTAGGGGTAGATCTAGGCGTGGTAGGGGCAGAGCTCAGAGCTCCTTCAGACCTAGAACAGGGAGTTCACCTGCACAATCTTCGGGTGAGGGCAGGGGCCAGTCCTTTCGTAAACAGGCCCAATGACCTACCTTTTCAGCTGCCAGATCCTTCTTGCCTGGCAGCACCTTTGGGAGGACGGTTGGCACTCTTCAAGGAAAATTGGAGTTTGATTACCCAAGACAAATGGGTATTGGATATCATACACCAAGGTTACAGGTTTTATTTCCATACCTTGCCTCCTTTCAAAGGCATGCCGGACGTTCCTCCTCAGCAAAGACTAGAGGCTCACAAACAAATTTCTCTGTTGCTTCAAATAGGGGCCATACAACCGGTCCCTCTGCCAGAAGTGGGCCTAGGATTTTATTCTCGCCTGTTCCTAGTACCAAAGAAGGGGAACACGTGGAGACCAATTTTGGATTTATCTATCCTCAACACTTATCTGGACATTCCCAAGTTCAAAATGTTGACGTTACAACAGCTTTTACCTCTGCTGGGCAAAGATCACTGGATGGTGACTCTGGATCTCAAGGAGGCTTACCTTCATGTTCCTATCAGGCTAAGTTGCAGGAAGTATCTGCGTGGGCGGGCTGGGACTTCTCATTATCAGTTCTCTGCATTGCCCTTTGGCTTATCTACTGCGCCCAGAGTGTTCACGAAGGTTCTGGCTCCAGTGATAGCTTTCTTCAGGCTAAGAGGAATACAGATTTATCCTTATTTGGACGATTGCCTGATTCTGGCCCAAGGAAAGGACAAACTTCTTCATCATTTACAATATGTGATAGCAGTGCTAAGATGCCTGGGGTATTCTGTGAACGAAATAAAGTCCAGTCTAGTACCCTCTCAGGACATGTGCTTTCTGGGTGTGAGACTGAATACAGCATCCCAGATGGCCTTTTTGACCCCGGACAAACAAAGGAATCTTTCTCTTTACTTCCATCACTTGTCTCATCAGTCCAGGCTGACTGCAAGGACAGTCCTTCAAGCCTTGGGGTTCATGGCATCTTGTATTCTGGTGCTTCCCAATGCCAAACTGCATATGAGGAAGCTGCAATGGTATCTCAAAAATGTATGGACACAGCACTGCCAAGATATGGACACTGTCATTCAGATAATACCTTGCATTCAAAAGGAATTTTTGTGGTGGGCTCAGGAATGTCACCTAAACAAGGGACTCTCTGTGACCCGGCCGGAGGCGAGTCAGATTCTTACGACAGATGCCTCAGACAAAGCTTGGGGAGCTCATCTAAATGGAAAGTGGGTACAAGACACATGGCCTGCCAGACTTCAGCATCTACATATCAACTTGAAGGAGATGTTAGCAGTCCAATTTGCATTAATAGCTTTCAAGGATTTACTTCTTCCAGGGCAGGTGTTGGTTCTAACAGACAACACAACTGTCATGTGGTACATCAACAAGCAAGGGGGAACACATTCTTATCCTCTATGCAGACAAGCAATGATTTTGTGGGAGACTGCTCTCAGTTTACAGCTAAATCTTCAGGCAAGGTTTCTGCCGGAGCACAGAACTCCTTAGCAGATGTGTTGAGCAGACAAATTATGGATCCCCACGAGTGGAAATTGGATCCTCATGTATTTCAGAAATTGACAGTGTTATGGGGAACTCCAGACATAGATCTGTTCGCTTCTCCACTAAACTACCAGCTGCCAAAGTTTTGCACAAAAAGGTTTCATCCCACAGCTTGGAAAGTGGATGCTCTTTCATTCAATTGGAGCAAGCTTCATGTGTATGCCTTTCCACCTCTGCCTCTCCTCCCAAAGGTACTCCTGAAGGTCAGACAGGACAAGCCAAAGATGATTTTAATAGCTCCAGATTGGCCTCGACAGCACTGGTACCCATTACTGAGAAGTCTGGTACGGGAGCCTCCATGGCCTTTACCTTTGATTCCACACCTGCTGTCTCAGGAGAACAGTCATTTACTCAATGTCAAACTTCACTCTCTTCACCTAACAGCCTGGCATATTCTGTTTTGAACCCTGGAGGGTCTCAGCTTCCACAGCAAGTTTTGAATGTTATTTTGGAGGCCAGAAGGCCTAGTACAAGGAAAGTGTACGCAGATAAATGGAAGAGATTTTTATTTTGGAGTACAGCAAAGGAATTTGATGTTTCTGAGCCTAATTTAAGTGTGGCTCTTCAATATCTTACTGAGTTACTGGACAAAGGTTTGTCCTTCTCTTCTATTAAGGTTCATGCTGCAGCAATTTCTGCTCACTATGACTGTGACCCACCATTGTTTTCTCATCCTTTGTTTAAGCAATTTCTCAGAGGGGCAAAGAATATAAGACCCCCACGTAGAGCTCCTACTCCTGCTTGGGATCTCAATTTTGTGTTGGAGAAACTCACTCTACAACCTTTTGAGCCTGCAGCTACTGCCGAGTTGAAATATTTATCATGGAAGACTGCTTTTTTGTTGGCCATTACCTCTGCAAGAAGGGTTTCTGAATTACAGGCCCTTATGGCGGTTGAGCCTTTCTTAATTTTCCATAAGGATAGGGTATCTTTGCACTAATCCTTCCTTTATGCCTAAAGTGGTTTCTAGTGTGGCTTTAAACCAAACTATTCATTTGCCTACTTTTTATGCAAACCCCCAAAATAAAGGGGAAAAGATTTTGCACACTTTGGATGTACACAGGCAGTTGCGATATTATTTGAGCAGAACTAAAGGGTTCAGGCAGTCTCAGCAGTTATTTGTTTCATTTGCTTTGGGTTCTCAGGGCAAGCCTGTGTCAAAACAAACTATTTCTAAGTGGATTGGGTTTTGTATTGCTTTCTGTTATTCCCATCATGGTAAGGAGATTCCAGCTGGGATTAGGCCTCATTCCACTAGGGCTACTGCCACTTCTACAGCTTTTTTAAGGGGGGTGGCAACTAAAGATATTTTGGAGGCAGCTGCTTGGAGTTCAGTGCATACTTTCTCTAAGCATTATCACCTTCCACTTTACTCTAAATCTAGGGCTGGTTTTGCCACTGCTATTTTACAGGGCATTTTGGCAGCTCCTACTGCTTTATAGTTTTGCCATCCTCCCTTACCTCTGCTTTGGGATTCTACCCAAGTGTAAGGACTGCAGCAATGTGAGATGAAGAACATAGTACAGTTTTGTACCTACCATAAATGTAGATGTTCGAAGATCCACATTGCTGCAGTCCAATTTACCCTCCCTCCTTCCCCTCTGTAGTTAGAGGTGGTTGTGTGGGTTGGGGTGTAAATATTGTGGATATTGTATATATTGTACATATGGTTGGTGCAAGGGTGGTTGGTTGTTTTTTGCTGTCTTTTGGTTTTGACCTTTCTCTTTAGGGTCTTCTGACATCTGGGGCAAGAAAAGACTGAGGATATGACGTCGGTCATGCGCATTTGTACCCTGACATCCTGATGTCAGTCTTCAGCGCCTTGACTGACGTCAGCCTTATACTTTGATATTCGGGCCGACCGAGGACAGCGGACTACCCAAGTGTAAGGACTGCAGCATTGTGGATCTTCGAACATCTACATTTATGGTAGGTACAAAACTGTACTTTTTAAAGTATTTTGAGATTTATTCATTATTATACTTTGCTTGTAGTTAAGATGATGGATTTACTACATTTGTATTTTTTTAATATTGACAAGTGTATTGAATGTATTGTAGTAGCCTAGGTTAATATGTCTTTAAATGTGTTGTTTTTAAGGGTACTGGTAATTCTGGCTCCAAATTTGCACATATTTAAGCAACCTAATGATTTCTTTGATCTGTTCTGAAGAAGTCCATGGATGTGTGGATGAAAGCGCTTAACTAAGTTGTGTATGCAATATTGGAATAAATTACGGCATTTTTTTATAAAGTGGCTTCTGGTGGATCTGTATATATCAGCGTACTTGATCAGTTTTCAGGATTTCATTGTTGGTGTATGCTGGTTACTGGAGTTTTACATAGTTGGTGGTATGGATTCACCTGTGGAACTGCTATCTAATAATTCCCCCATCAACCGTGATGAGCTGCAGAAGCTTCACTCGGAGGTTACTATCTTGAAGGGGGAAGTAACTCGTCTCACTGAGTTATTAGCTCAAACTGGCCCTAACGTTCAGCGTGGTACATGCACGCAGACACCACGCAAAGCATCTGAGGGAAGTATTTCTGATTTTGAATTACCTAATGGACAGGGAATGGGTAACGGCTCCTCCACTGTCCAGAGAACAGGTGAATTATTTGAAACATTGGACGTCAGCAATACCAGTAGGCAGTTGGACAAGGACTTTACCTTTGACTTCTCGCTACACAACTTTGATGAGGATTATCGTCGCTTGGGTGCTAAACCCAAATGGAATATGGCTGGAAGGACATATTCAACTGTTGTAAACAATGTGAACACTATGAATCCTACAAACACAGGTACTGTTAGACACAGTTCTAGCACTACAGCTTGTGCTCAGTTTAAAACAAACAATATGGAGACAAAACAGACTTTCACTAACTTAGAAGATTATTTAAAAAGTCATGATGGTTATACCTTTAACATTAATAGCAGTTTTAACAATGTGCAGTCTGAGACAAGTAATGATGTGTTAACTAATGGTACATTAAAAGATTTAATTTACTTGTTCGGAAAGAAGCTCAATGCTACAAAAGGGGTGCAATTAGACGATGCTTATTTAAACAAATGTTTAATTAGCAAGATTGTCCCCATGGGAATACGCTTTTTTATGGTATCTATGGGAATAATGTTGAATGAAACTACACGCAATGAATTTGATGTACTGTTCAGTCAGTTTGGATTTGAATTCATGAAGCTTCTTATTAAGAAAAGTTATGAGAAATTATGTGCATTAATGGAAGAAGTGGAAAACCTTAATAACAAAATTGTGAATGACTTGTTATTTAAGCAGTGGGAAAAACTG
This sequence comes from Protopterus annectens, assembly GCF_019279795.1. Taxonomy (NCBI): domain Eukaryota; kingdom Metazoa; phylum Chordata; order Ceratodontiformes; family Protopteridae; genus Protopterus; species Protopterus annectens. Next base: position 268,023,472 of record NC_056738.1, read on the forward strand.
TATAGTAAACAATATTTTATGGTGGACAAAAAAGCCAAAAGCATTTATTTTGAAAAATGTAAGAAATTAAAGAGATCTAGAACAGTTCAAATGCAACTGTTTCTGTCCATGGAAGGATGAAAGAAACAAGGGGTATAAAAAAGGAAAAAGAGATGCAGATAGTAATAATGGTAGATATCATAAAGGAGAACAAGTAATGTTATAAGAATTCACATTTTTACAGGGACTGGGAACAACAACAACAAACAGGATGGAAAAAGGACAAGAGGTGGAAAAGGAACGGAGGATCTTGGGTACAGGGACAGGACATAGGACGGAATTGGGAGAGGGACACGAGATATTAATACGTACGGTCCCCCACAGTATATCTAACATAACAACTACTGATGGTATAGTGTTCTGTTTGGACAACTTCAGAATTTACAATTATACTAATATGAGTATAAATAAGAATAATTTTGAACTTTTGTCCAAAGGAATGAAATATATATCTAAATGGAAATTTCAGGTAGTTGATTGTTTGACTGAAATTAAAATATAACTCAGGAAGATCAATCTAGCACTTACTTTTCAGAATAAGACTAATTTTAGTAGCTAATGACACCTTAAGGAAAAGAAGTACTTGTATCCCTCCCACTCACCCCAGTGTGGCTTTATACAAGAAATTGATTACCAAAGAAATTTCTGCACTACAAAACAATGTAAGATATAAACAATTTCACAGCAACCTGACAGATGAGGAAATTAGGACACTGGAACAATTTAGAACTGATTTCAACATTAGAATAATGAGGCCAGACAAGGTAGGTGTTGTCCTATGTGATAATATGGACTACACAAGCAAAATGTTTGGGATATTGCAGGATTCAGGGAATTACAAGACAGTCTCCATCAATGAAGTAAATATAGGGTACAGACACATTGACATGTACCTTGAAGAATACTTGCTAGATAATCGTATCACTATTGATGCGTACAACTTTCTAAAGGTAGAATATCCTTTAATGGCTACTATTGTGGGTATACCTAAGGTCCACAAAAATATCATTGACCCACCATTCCGTCCCATTGTTTCTGGTAGCTTGTCCAAAACTTTCCCACTGGGTACTGCTATTGATAAATGACTAAAGCATATTTACACCAAAATTCTACACTTGATAAAAGTCCCCTGGGTATTTTTAAGCCATCTTACCCCAGAGGTTTGGAAGGAAGGGTTGATTTATATCACTGTAGATGTAATTGACCTATTTTCCTGTATTCCAAAAGAACAAGGTTTGGAAGCTTTTTGCATTAGTGTAAGGCAGTACTCTGAGTTGAACTGGGATCAAGTTAGTTTGTTAATGGAATTAATGTCCATTATACTTGACCACAATTGCATACCCTTTGAAGGAGAGTTTTATAGACAAACTAGGGGGGTAGCTATGGGAGCAGCTTGTGCCCTTATTTTCGCCAACTTGGTTATGTTAGATTGGGAAACTTCACATTTATTCAAAAGGGACTGCTATAAATATATTAGACATTATACAAGATTTTTGGACGACATCTTTATATTATGGGATGGTCCAAGTGATGTGATATAGATGATTTTATAAAATTTTTGAATGGTACTAGTAGTTACCTAAAATTTACTTATTCTTGGAGTTTAGATGGTATAGTTTATTTAGACACCTTTATATCTAATACCCCAAATGGGTTTAATTCACGAATTTACAGGAAAATACGTTCTTCAACAGTTACTTGGAATTTACAAGCAACCATCCCAGGAAAATTTTAAAAAACATATTCAAGGAACAATGTATATGGGAGATTAGAATGACATCAAGCTATCAGGACATGTTAGAAGAAATTGATTTCATTAAGTCCTTGTTTAAAACTAGGGGTTACACAGTGCACATGATGGAGGATGGTCAGTAGTTGTGATAGGTGAATGGGGCAAGAAATACCCCCTTATATTAGGGACTGAATTTACCAAGGGCAGTGATTATACACCGAACAATGAATTTCAATACAAAAGGGCTTACATCTTGGAATACAACCCCCAAGCTCAAGCCATCACAAAATTCTCATTAAAAATTGGAATATGTTTATGGCTGACAAAGGAATTCACGACATAATTGGGGATCAACCAGTATTTGTTTATAAGATGGGTCGTAACTTGAAGTCTCTGTTAGAAAGAGGAAGTATGAGTAGAGGAATTAGTAAGCAGAACAACAGCACAAGATGATGCGGGAGTTGTAACCAGTGTAGCTCGATATGGGAAGTGGAAGGAGTTACACTGGACAATATCAACAACACTAAGATAATTTTTAGACAAGGGAATTGCAACTCCAAAAATAACATATACTTAGCTAAGTGCATGACTTGTCCTTGCTTCTACATAGGAAAAACTGAGAGATGTTTTAAAAAAAAGAATTTATGACCATCTTTACAGTATTAGGCGGAAGGACAAAAATAACGCCTTATACAGACATGTAAAAGGACTTGGTGAGTCACACACTTTTAAATTTGCTATAGTAGAACAAGTAACCATCGGGCCACGGGGAGACAACTACAAGGCTATTTTAGGACAGGGGGAAGTGAAATGGCAGTTATTAACAGATGCATCTAATGAACCAGGGTTAAATGACTGTATAACAATTAAGCCTATATTACAACTTAAGACTTCTTTAAAAATTGTGAATTTTACACTAACGTTTATAGTTGAATTTATTATATTTTCTTTGTATTTATGATGAACATGGGTATGTGTTTTTAACATGACAATTGTTGCACAGATGTAAGTATATATTAGGGGATATTTATTAGGGGACATATTTATGAATTTTTACAAATGACTTTTAAAGTATATTGAGATGTATTCATTATTATACTTTGCTTGTAGTTAAGATGATGGATTTACTACTTTTGTATTTTTTTAATATTGACAAGTGTATTGAATGTATTGTACTATCCTAGGTTAATATGTCTTTAAATGTGTTGTTTTTAAGGGTACTGGTAATTTTGGTGCCAGATTTGCACATATTTAAGGAACCTTATGGTTTCTTTGATCTGTTCTGAAGAAATCCACGGACGTGTGGATGAAAGCGCTTAACTAAGTTTTGTATGCAATATTGGAATAAATTACGACATTTTTTATAAAGCGTCTTCTGGTGGATGTATATAGATCAGCGTACTTAAACAGTTTTCAGGATTTCAATGAATGAAGATTGACAACATTAGATAAAGAAGTTATGTACTCACCATAACTTTCCATCTGTGTTGTCGAACTTCATTCATCCTTGACAACCCATCCTCCTTCTCCCTCCTGTAGACTTCCTGGAGGACCAAACGCTTGTCCTGGAAACTTGTTAGGTTTGACCTTGGACATGGCATCTTCCTATTGTTACGGATTCCCCTGTCTTACTTTGGGGCTGCAGACTCAATCTGAGGTAACGTGGAGGGGGGTGTTGTGGGTAGAGCCTTAGCTCAAGAGTTTTTGTCTGGTACGTGCTGTATAATGGCTGAGGATCGGAACCTAGGTCTAGGATGAAGGAAGATCAACAACACAGATGGAATGTTATGGTGAGTACATAACTTCTTTTTCCTAGTTATCTCTTTCTTCACCATCACACCTCCAACATGTGCCATCTACCTGAGGAAAAATTCTTTGAAGTCAGCTTGAGGTATAAAAATACCTATGCAAACACTTCCAGGTAAAGATCCTAAATCTTCTGGACTTTGTTGTATACTTGGGAGGCATACATTGCCCTCCCATTGTTCTCTTGTAAACTGCTTTAACAGTCTTTTTTTTCCCAATCTTTTCTAACCTCTTCTGCTTGATTCTTGGAGTTATCATGCAATATTTTATATGCCCTACTAATTATCCCATCGGAAGTAGCTAACTTCATTTGTGTAGCAACCTATGGGTATCAGATCCGAGCCGGCAGTTTTCAACAGCTTAGATCCAAGCTCCTAGCTCCTCCCCCTACCCATAAACCCCTGCCAACCCTGACTAACCTCAGATCTAGTTTGCCGCACTTGTCGTCAGCAGCTGGGTTTTCGAGCTCCAGGCTTGGTCATTTAGTTTTGTGAGAAAAACAAAAAATGTATTTCTTTTCTATCCCTTTAGTGTGAGTGTGGTGTGTTTAGATCCCTTTGATCTGTAAACCCTGGTGTTAACTGTTACTTTAGTTATAATTTTACCTCCCTCTGCCTCGCTGGTTCGTCAGGGTCTGTGTGCGTGTGTTGGGGCCTAACGAGTGTGTCCTCCTTATCTTAAAATGTCTGAAGCCCCAAAACCAATCTTCTCCAAATGCACCGAGTGTGGCAATAAGCTTTCACCGGCTGATGGCCACACTGTGTTCTGTGCCTTGGGGTTGGACACCTTTCCTTTGGGTGTTCCATCTGTGCGGCGTTCAACCCCAGGGCACTTAAGGACCGGAGATCCAAGCTGATCCTGGTGGGTCTCTTGCCCCCGGATTCGGCCTCCGGCCCTACCGTGGCTTCCACCGCGGCTTAGGCGGTGGCCACTCCTGCCTCTCTCCCCCCAGCTGGGACTCAACCTCCAGCTGTAGGCCTGGAGGAGAGGGAGGCCAGGAAAGACAAAAGGAGGGAGAAGCACCACAAGCGGAGGGCCGAGGCCTCTGCATCGGCCCCCCCCGGCTAAGCGGTCTTCTCCCACCAGGGCTTCCCGGTCTACTCCCTCTCGGATCCAGTCTCCCTGTTTTTCACCGGGTCCTGAGGAGGAGGAGACCCGATCTCCTTCGAGGTCATCAAGGCGGCACTTCCGTCCTGCCATGGTGGCCTCGTCGGGATCCACTCACAGCCTTTCTGATGCGGATTTGGACTGGATGATGCGAAGGTTCCTCCAGGCCCAACTGCAGATGGGAGTGCTCCTGCCTCCCCCCCCTCCGGGGTGGAGCTTGACCCCTTTCTTTGCCCCGATAGCTCCTTCTCCGTCCCGCTTTCCAGGTTCGGAGCCGGGCAGCCTTGGAACCGGGGGCGAGTCAGCACCGACAGTCTCGGGTACTTCGGCGCTGACGCTTCCCTCGAGCCTGTCGGGTCCGTTTTTGTTGGATCCAAGCTCTCGGAGCTGAGGGCTGAGCTTCGGATCCAAGGGTTTCAGTATGTCTTCAGCGCCATCCAGGTCGGAGCATACTGGTCCGTCGGATCCGATCGCTTCGGCGCCGGCCCCGGTCCACCTGTCGGATCCAAGTGAGGGTCTGCTCTCGGATCCCAGAGAGAGCGGCTCTCCTTCGGCATTCGACATTGTGGAGAGGGCTCTGTTGACTGCTTCCAGGCCCCCGGTCCTTGCCACGGCTCCACCCCGCACTCCTTCTCTGTTGGGTCCGACTTCCATCACCTGGCCCCAGGGACAGCCTGCTTCAATGTCCCAGGTCATTCCCTTGGAACAGGATGTTGCTGGTGAGGCCTACTCGGACAGCCCCCCCGAGGAGATCCCCCACAAGTGGAAGTGCAAGAGGAGGCAAGTGGACTCCCCTGAGTCCTTGACTGAAGACACGGATTTGGAGGAAGGGGAAGGCTCCCCAAGGTCACCCCCCGAGGATGTCTCCTTTGGAGACATCATGAAAATGCTCAGGATCAGAGGCGGGTGGTCTGCCCCAAAGCCGACCTCAGACAAGTCCGTGTTCCTGGAGGCGTTTGAAGCAGGCCCTTCTACCTCTTGGGTGTCCCCTCCGGCCGACCCCCTGGTGGACTTGATTACCACCAGGGCATGGAAGGAGCCGGACACTGTGGAGCCAGTCCCGAAGCGCTCTGACAGGATCCTCAGTCCCCCTGCGGATAGGCCCCATTGGAGCAAGGGTCCCCCGGTAGATGCCATGTTGGTGGCGGCGGCCACTAAGAGGGAACTAGCTCGAGAGAGCCCCTTGGTCCACCCCCCCAGGCAAGGAGTCCCGATCACTGGACCACTTAGGGAAGTGGGTGTTTAGTTCAGCGTCCTTCTCGGTTCGGTCTCTGAACTGTATGGCACATGTTATTCGACTGCAGCGGGATCTCATTAAGGAATACGCTGCATCGCCCCCGGAGTCTGTCGGCGGAGGACAAACAGCTGTACTCCACCCGTATGGCCACTCTTAGGTCCATTTCCATTACCTCTGTGCGGCTACTATCCCATGCCACGGAGGGAGCCGCTAGAGCCAGCGGAGCAGGCCTCGTCATGAGGCGTCAGGCCTGGCTCCGGCGTTGTGATTTTGCGGAACCCTCTAAGGCGTCGTTCGCAAATGCCCCTTTTGATGGTCCTACCCTATTTGGGAAGACCGTTCGCGACACCTTGGTCCAGAGCGAAAAGGACGGGAAGACGTTGTCTGCCATCGGAGTCTGCTTCTCTGCTCCCCAGAGGTCCTTCTCCAGGAACCAAAAGGGACAGAAGAAGATGTGGTTCCGGAAGTCGCAACAGTCCCAGTCCACTTCAGATCCCCAGTCCTTCCGCGGCAGAGGAGGACAGGGAGGACGCCGCCCTAGAGGCAGAGGGGGCCCAAAGAACTTTGGGTCCAGAGAACCCTTCTCTGATCGGCCCACGCAGCAACCCTGAGGGGTTGCCCGACTGCTCCACTCTGGAGGCAGTCGGGGGACGTTTCTTGAGGCACCTGGCAGCTTGGGATTCCATCACAGCAGACTGCTGGGTGCTTCGCATCATATCCAGAGGTTATCAGATTCCCTTCTCTTACCCCCCTCTCTTCCCCAAGCACCTCCCCGATGTCCCACCCGATCAGAGGGAGGCCACAGCTGCGGAAATTCAGCAGCTCCTAGAAAAAAGAGCCATCCAGCACGTCCCCCCAGACCAGCTCGGATCGGGTTATTACTCCAGGTTCTTTTTGTTGCTAAAAACGACGGGGGACTTAAGGCCAATCCTCGATCTCTCCCTCTTGAACCTGTCAGTAACCAAAGAGAAGTTCCGGATGGTCACTCTTCAATCCATTCTCCCCCTTTTACGGGAGAACGATTGGATGTGCTCTATAGACCTAGAGGATGCGTACTACCACATTGTCATGGACAAATGATCCAGGAGGTTTCTCCGCTTCCGGCTAGGAGCCAGTCATTACCAATTCAGGGCTCTCCCCTTTGGTCTCACCTCAGCCCCCAGGGTGTTCACCAAAGTGTTAGCAGTGATAGCGGCCCACCTGAGGCTCCAGGGAATTCAGGTTTTTCTGTTCCTGGATGACTGGCTCCTGACCGCCCCGACAAGGCATCTACTCTGCACAGCCAGGAACTATTTTCTTCACATTGCTCCCTGGCTAAGGATCACAATAAATATGGACAAATCTTCTCTCACCCCGACTCGGGTCATAGATTTTATCGGGGCCAGGTTAAACACAATCAATCTTGTTGTAGCCTTCTTAACCCCAGAACAGCTTCGAACCCTGAGGCTTCATGTGCGGGCCATCCTTCTATCTTCAGCTCCTCCTGCGGAACTGGTCCAATGGCACATCTGAACATGAGAGTCTTGCAATGGACCCTCCAAGTCCAGTGGTCTTTTCATCACTACCCTCTGAGTCATCCCATTCCCCTCAGCAGGGTTTGCAAGAGGGCTCTCGTATGGTGGCTGCAATCTCCGGACCTCCACACGGGACACCCCTTCTCTATGGACACTCTCCTTGCCACGGTGACCATGGACGCCTCTCGCCTCGGATGGGGGGGCACACTTCGGGCAGGACTGTCCAAGGCACGTAGAACAACACGGAGACCTCTTTGCATATCAATGTCCTAGAGATGAGGGCAGTGCTGTTAACGTTGCAAGCACTTTAGGACCTTCTTCCTGTAGGGACAATTGCAATCCAGACATGTCTGTTGTCTGGTACATCAACAAACAGGGGGAACCAGGTCTTACCCACTCTGTCGAGAGGCCATGAGAGTGTGGGAATGGGCGATCTCCACCAACCATTTTCTCATTGCAACTCATTGCAATGCACATTCCGGGATGGTCCAACATCCTGGCAGACAGACTCAGTCACACCATCCTTTCCCCTTACGAGTGGTCTCTCAATCCGCTGGAAGCGAATCAGATTTTTGCCAAGTGGGGGCAGCCCTGTTGCGATCTTTTCACCTCTCCTTCAAACACCAAATGCAACAGCTATTTCACTTTAATTCCCCAAGTCGGGGAATCCCCGAGAGACGCTGTGGTGCTCCCGGTCTGCTTTATGCTTATCCACCTCTTCCCCTGATGCTAAAGTTTCTACAGAAAGCCAGTCGGTTGGGGAGCAGGATTATCCTCATTGCCCCATTCTGGCCTCGTCAAACCTGGTTTCCTTACCTTTGGTCTCATCTGGTGAATCCTCCTTGGATTCTAGATCCCCTCCCGGATCTGATTTCCCACCCTCTGGGTCTCCCAACCCCGAACCTGGTCAGTCTCAAGCTCACAGCTTGGCTGCTCCAGTTCCACTCATAGCTAGGACTCTCGGCATCTCTTCCCCAGTCAAAGCCATTCTAGTAGCAGCCCACAAGCCTTCTACTAGGAAGATTTACATTAGCAAATGGAAACGTTTCTCGATTTGGGCAGAACGTCAAAACTTGGATCTCTTCACAGCTCCCTTACCTGCTGTGTTAGACTTCTTATCAGGAATGTTTCATCAGGGGATAGAGATGAAAAGACCACTGGACTTGGAGGGCCCATTGCAAGACCCTCATGTTCAGATGTGCCATTGGCAATAAGTTCCACCGTCAAGGTTCAACTAGCAGCTATCTCTCACTACCATGTCGGACATGATCTGCGTCCCTTGGTCACTTCAAAACTGTGCAAGACCTTTCTGAAGGGCACCTTCCTGCTCAGACCTCCGGTAAAGGAAGTGGTACCTCCATGGAATTTGACGTTAGTGCTTCAGGCCTTGACAGCTTCCCCTTTTGAGCCTGCAGCTTCAGTGGATCTCAAGTATTTGTCTTGGAAGATGGCCTTTCTCGTCACCATCACTTCAGCTAGAAGAGTTTCTGAAATTCAAGCCCTGTGTGTGAAACCCCCCCGTATCTAACCTTCCACAAGGATAGAGTTTACCTCAGGACCAATCCCTCTTTTCTCCCTAAGGTTGCTTCCGAGTCAAATATCAATCAGTCCATTAACCTGCCAGTTTTCTTTCCCAATTATCAGAACAAAGGGGAATACAAACTACACCTTTTGGATGTGCATAGACAACTTCGATTTTATATTCACAGGACATCTGGTCATAGGCAATCCGACCAGTTGTTTGTCTTCTTTGCCAAAATGAATTTGGGTAAATCGGTATCTAAAGTCACATTGTCTCGATGGATCTCGCAATGTATTCTTTTGGCTTATGAAAGTTCTGGTAGGCCCACACCTCAGGGAGTCCGTGCCCACTCTACCCGATCTATGTCCACCTCTGCTGCCTTTAGATCCAGGGTATCCTTAGATGACATTTGTTCGGCTGCCACTTGGGCCTCATCTCATACCTTTATCAACCATTATAAGCTGGATATTATCTCCAGAGGAAGAGCATCCTTTGGCTCTGCAGTGCTCCGGAACATCCTTCCATGATGGTCGCCCAAGGTTCAGGTAGCTGGGGACTCTGTCCCATAGGTTGCTACACAAATTAAGTTAGCTACTTCAGATTAAGAAGTTATGTACTCACCATAACGTTCCATCTGAGTAGATAAACTTCATTTGTCAGCAACCATCCCCCCTCCTTCCCCCTGACCTTTGATTGTTCACATTTGTTGCCTTCAGAGATGGTCTTTGAAATTGATCTATCTTTAGCAGTTGCTGTTTTGGGGGCAAACTTGATCTGAGGTCAGTCAGGGTTGGCAGGGGTTTATGGGTAGGGGGAGGAGCTAGGAGCTCGGATCTAAGCTGTTGAAAACTGCCGGCTCGGATCCGAAGTCAGAACCGATACCCATAGGTTGCTGACAAATGAAGTTTATCTACTCAGATGGAACGTTATGGTGAGTACATAACTTCTTATTTTCTAACAGCAGCTTCTGCTGTAGATTCGTCTAAAAAACTATACCAGAGAAGATCTTTCACTTAGGATTCCCCTATTCCTTTTTTTGTGTGCTCTATCAATCCCTGGTAGGAAGGCAGTTTCTAGCCTGCAGTCCAGATGTCGTCTTGGCCTCATCCAACTCTTACCGTTCCCTCCCTACTTATTTGCTCCCATTGGTTTCTTTTTCAATTTTCTCTTGTAAATTCCAGCCACTTCTTTTCTGTTTTCTCTACCCCCACTTGCAGTCATCCTTATTGGCAAAATCTCCTTTCCCCATTCTCATGTTGGCTTAGTTCTAACACACACACACACACACACACACACACACACACACACACACACACACTTAATAGCCATCTCTTTCCATTTTTAAGTTTAACCTTCTGCTTGTGTTATGTATATGAGCCTTGACAGTGTATCTCTAAAATATCTCTTCAAGCAAGGTAGTCCTAAATCACCTTGTTCTATTAGAAGTTATCAACTTATACCATTTAATTTTTCTGTGTTCCTATCCCAGATAAATTCCTTCAACTCTTTAATTATTTTCCAAAACTTTTCCTCTGGATGATAAATATATTCCTGACCTGTATATAAAATTAAAGAAACTGAAAACATTTTCACTGCTTGAATTTTACTCTCCATAAATAAGAGCTCTGAGTTTTTCAGTTTTTGTATTGTCTTTTTTTTTATCTCTTCTCACATATCCTTAACTGCCATAGTAGAAGCATTTTTAATAAATACTCCCAAGTACTTCATCTTATTGTGTCCCCACAAATATGCACATTGTTGAATCATTTCATGTGTAGGTACATACTTATGGCTATAACCGTTGTTTTATCTTCAATAATTTTATATTTGAAAAGATCTAAAACTGACTCAGAATGTTCCATAACACTGCAGTGTTCTTTTCTGGATATAACATCATCTGCAAGTAAAGCCAACTTTTTTGATTACCATACCAATTTTAGGAGGTGGGTTTGGCATAATGATTAAGGTCCTCACCTCAGATACACAAAGTGCAGGGTTTAATTTTGACCTTGGGATATTGGCTAGGCTTAAAATATCCCTACAGGGCAGTTAGCCTAGTATTCAATTACAAAACTTATGAAGTATATCCTTGTATTTCTTAGTCCCTTATTTTCTTTGCCAGTGACTGTAAATATAAAGCAAATAACAAAGGGGGAAAAAGGATACCCCTGGCTGTTTTCTCTGTTCAAACTCAAATTATCAGAGAGGAACCCTCCCCACTTTAATTATTGTCTCTGATCCTTCGTATATCCTCCTAGTTAACATTATTATTGTATCAGGGAATATAAATGCTTCCTCTGCCCTACTCATAAAATGCCAGCTTAATCTGTTGAATGTTTTCTCTCCATCAAGACCCACCGACAATAGCGGTATTTTCTTACATTCTACTTCCCTCTGGATCATCATTGTTCTGTTAATGTTGTCAAATGTTTGCCTCCCCTCCATAAAACCCCATTGATCTATATCTATCGATTTTGGCAACACTTTTGCCATTCTTTTAGCTAGTATAGACATAAAAACTGTATAATCATGGTTTAAATTTGAAATGGATCTATATGAATCTGGGTCTGATGGGTCCTTACCATCTTTAGGTAGTACAGCCACCACAGCTTTCTTTCAAGATGTTGGTGCTTCTCTTCCTTTTAAAATACTGTTAAATTCTTTCAGATCTTCTTCACATTCTTCTTTCTTAAATTTCAAACTTCCACAGAAATACCATTAGGTCCTAGAGACTTTTCTGAAGATTGATTATACATTACCATTTTTGTCTCATCTTCTCCTGTCTTAACTGTTAGTTGTTGAGCTCCATATTCCTCTAAACTTGGCATAATACAGTCTTCCATAAACATTTCCATTTGTGCTTTTCCTTTATTTCCACGTTTCTTTTCTTTATACATATTTTCATCAGATTTCTGAAACATCTGTCATACCGCTACAGGATCTCTGGCTATTTTTCTAGTTATAAGTTCCTGACTTTGGTGACAACCCTTTCTACTTTCTGTTGCCTAAGTTGTTAGGCTAATAGTTTTTGTGCTTTGGAGTTATCAAAAACAGTTGCTTAACATCAGTCTGTCTAAACTCATGCTTATTATCCACATGCTCCCTTATTTTCTCTTTAGCACTTTGCATTGGCACCTGTTCTTGTTCTGTGAAATTCCACTTATTCTCCAATACATTTATCAGTCCCTGTAAGAAATTCATATTACTGCTGATCCATATCTCTCTCTCTTTTATTTCTACTCTCTTGTAAATTCTATTTTCTTTTTATCTCACTCACTAGCTATAACCTTTGAAGATATTTCAGTCTTTCCTAATAACTCTCGAATAATTTCCACACCACAGTCTGTAAATTGCTCTCTTTTAAACAAGTAGTTAGGTAAGTGCCAGTGTCTCATTTTTAATTCAATTTTTCTGCATTTTACCTTAGTTTTTTATTGGTGTATGATCTGAAATAGTTATTGGATGTGATTGGAAGATTTTAATTAAGTACATATGTTACTGTGAAATGCAATTTCAATCTAGTCTAGCCCATTTATTGTACCTTGGGGAATAATATGTAATTCTGAGTTCCTACAGCTGAATTCACATCTTTCTTGCCAAATATTTCCATAAATTTGTTCAGAAATCTACTTGTTTTGTTACATTTTCCCTTCTAAGTCCCCCGATACATCCTCACTATTGTAAATCATGTCCCATTCCCCCCAAAAAAGTAATACTCTCTTCTGCTGAAAGCTGATTATGTCTACCAACATTTTCTTAAGCTCCATAGTAACAGTTTTAAGTGGAATATTAATACATGCCAGCGTAATCCTCTTCCCTTGCCAGTAGCCCCTTACTGCAACAAATCTACCATTATTGTATGTTTTCCCTCTTTTTTATTTCTGTAGGAGCTCTTCTAGCAATTAGAATAATTACTCCTTTTTTTCTTTTGTCTCTAATATTCTGCTGAATATCTGTCCTAAAACTCTTTCTTTGTCAAATTCACATAGTCATTTCTTTCCAAATGTGTCTTCTGCAGTATTTCTGTTTGCACTCTGCATTTTTAATGTAATTTAGTACGCTTTCTTGTTTGACTATACCTTTAGGTTCAATTTACATTCCATGAAAATATGGATAGCATAGCCATTAGGATAAAAACCTACTGTTCCCACCTATTATACGTGACAGTTTTTTGAATGTGTATTTGCAGCTTTTATGTTACATGCATATACTAATGTTTGGCAGACTTATCTTTTTATAGAGTTGTTTCTTCTCATCTCCATTTGAACCTATGGTACATTTTTCAAGTTTTTGTTTTAATGAAACCCTCAAACAAAAACTAAATACATTTTAAGAATACCCCATTCTCTGTTAACTTAGAACAACCCCACAAACCTGTGTACATCTTCCAGAAATTAAGTTTAACTCTCCAGATAGGAACAACTGCTCCAAATCGACAGTTGCGCCCACAGGCATTGCCTAACCTAAAATTAAGGCTATCTATGCTAAAGCTTATGCTGCAGCTTGTGTTGCCACTTACACTGATTGTTGTTTATTCATTTATTATCACCATTCCCTCCCAGTTGTGAAAAACAGCTTGCTTACTTTCAGGAAACATTAACTTTTAGCCCTAAGAAAAAGTGCACGGGCTATCTTTAAATAAAATTAAATTGTACAGTGTTCTATTAAATGCATTAAAATATTAAGGCTGCTAAGGAGACAGCTGTCTAATTATTCATTTCTCATCATTTTAAACTTTATTTCACTAAATTGCTTACCATTGTACCTGTAAAATTTGCATTTCCCCAGCATGGAATGCTTAGAACTTTCTGTATTAATTGCTTGCACCTGCAGACAGTTTGTCTCCATGTAAAAGTAGTAAGTAATGAATCTTTGTAAATTTCACCAAGAACAGAATGTACACCTGCCTTCAGCTGCCGACTTAACTCTCATCGAACATTTGCTAATGGAAAAAAAAAACAAGGTAATATCTTTGCAGATGTAAGAAACTGAGCATTTTTCATGGCATTCATAATTTTGTCTTATATTTCAAATGTACTTGCTTACAAAAATGATAATTATTTAAGCCAAGAGTAGTAATCTAGACTATCACCCTAGTTAAAATAAGAGAAAATATCTTAATTCTATTTATAATATGATTAGTGCACTTTTATACCCTACCCCAGCAGCCCAAGATCACAGCATATTAACATTAAACCTGCTTTTGTGCAGCATTTCTTCTTTTGCTATGATGTAAAGTCTATATTTCTTATGTCTAAAGAAGTACTTGTTTACTTTAACATTGTACAGCAGTCATTGTAAAGACCCCCCCCCACACACACACACAAAAAAAACATCCCAAATACACAGGACAAAAAACTGTACATAACATGCAGCTTATATCATGAAATGTTTTATGCACATACAAATAAAAACAAAAGTTGTTTTACTTAAGTATTTTTCCCTTTTTATATCCTTCTAAATTTTAATGACATAAAGAAGGGTTTATGTTTTACAGTCCAGCTACAAGTTTCACAAAGTAAAAAAAAATCCAGTCTTTCTCTGCCACTTTTTCTTGCAAAGCCACATTTCACAAATATAATTTATGCTTTATAGTTTCCCATTTGTTGACCAGTTTCATTGATGTTCTTTATGTTTCACTGTTGCAGTCATCACACTTGAGTTATCTCCCTGCAGGTAGCCTTCAGTCGGCCCGAATACCAGAGACTTAGTATTTCTGCGTCGGATGCTGTCACTCCAGGACTGACGTCAGGTCGTCATGGGTATAAAAACAGGCAGCCAATGCCATTACATCAGTCTTTCTTGCCAAGGATCCTGAAGCAGTCCGCAAGTGCCGGTCGGCCGCTACCTGAGTTTTCGTTTACTAATTGAATCATCCTGAAGTCTTCTAAAGTTAAGTACCCCATTGGGGATCCTTTTTTCTTGCTCTAACCAATGTCAGAAAAAGTTAGTAAGTGTCTTGCCTGTGGAAAGCAAATACCACATTGAGATTTTCATTCTTACTGCATCACCTGTCTAGGCCCAGACCACGACGTACCTCGCTGTCAGTATTGTGCCTTGTTCAATGCCTGAACCATTCATTGTCAAGCCCTTATTGTCACTAAATACTTTTGTTCTCGATCTCTGTATTACAAAATGGCTTCACTAAGCCATCTGACTACCGATATTCCGAGAAAACATAAGGATAAAGATAGAGACAGACCGCACAGGTTCAAAGCTGCCGACGGTGCTTCCATTGTGCTAGTCACCAGTTCGCTGGTACTCAGTGAGGTGCTTTTGCAGCCCCTGATGCCAGCTTCAGTGGATTCGCAGGCCTCTACCAAAACCTGTTTGGAGTCTGGTATCCCACTAGACTCTTCTTCGACTATGGAACCGGCGGATGTCTCTACATTGGATGGGTCCAAAGCCACTGAACAGGCACTGGCGTCTGAGGAAGTTCTTCATACTGCCGATGTTTGACACAAACCAACTACTTCAGTTCTGTCTAAAACTACCGAATTTCTAAGGCCAAGAGTAGTGCACGCTACGCCTAGAAAACCGACAACCAAAGCGCATGCACATGCTCCCTTGCCAGAAAATAAAATGCTTAGAATGGCAGAAGACCTTATTATCCATTCCCTCTGCCTGTCCTCCAGAGGATTTTTCTTTTGGTGAAACCTCAGATACTTTAAGAGAGCATTTGCACTGGGAATGCCAAGACTATCCTCAGTCCAAAAGGAGACTCAGAGAATTTCTAGACTTGCCACAACACAGGCCTTTAGCAATACCACCAGTCCTGGAAGTTGTTGTTGATGTCTTTATGAAATCCAGTCTTACTCCTGATGCTTTACCCCCCTGCCCCTAGGAAACCAGACAGGTACTATAGAGTACCTGACTCTCTCAAATTTCTTTTCAAAAATCCTACTGCTGACCCAGAGATCATTTCCCAGGGGCCTAAAGGTATCAAGGCAACTACAGCTAAGAATCCCACCCATTCGGACAGGGATTCCAGAGCTTTGGACAGATGGGGTAAGAAAGTATATACCTCTGCAACTCTTGCCATTAGGGCTTTGAATTGTCAGTTTCACATGCTGAAGTGCCAACAACATATTATGGAACTTAAGCAAAAAATAGCTACCTTTACAGACTGTGCTGAAAATAAAGAATTGCAAGAGCTTATGCATTCTGCAAGCCAAGTCAGCAAGCATGCATTGCAGTGTGTGGCTTTGATGCCATAGAAACTTCTTGCAGGGCAGCAGTCACTGGTTCTGTACTGAGAAGGCATGCTTGGCTTATGGAGCAGACCTTGCCAGATGATATCAAATCCAAGTTACTAGATGCTCCTTTGAACAAGGACAATCTGTTTGGCACCAAAGCAGAAGAGGTTCTTAAAAAGATGGAAGAAAAAGCTAAATCTGTGCACAGTCAAAGAATTCTTAAAAGTATAGCCTCCTAGATTCAGTAGGCGTTGCCCCTCGGAACATTGGTCCTTTCCAGCCCCCTCAAGGCCATCTCAAACTAGACCCAAGGGAAACAGACCCCCCCCCCAGACTACAGTCTCAGGGTATGCAGAGATCTAAGCAATGGAGTGCCTCCACCTCTAAAGCTGGGGGTGCTAAACCACCCCCTTACGGAAAGAATTCCCAATGACTTGTCAACTCCAACCCCTCCTTGCCCAGCTGCTTCTGCCCCAAGAAGAAAACTTGCACTTCATGCAAAAAACTGGATTCCCATCACCAAAGACCGATGGGTCCTCAACATTGTATCCCAGGGGTACAGATTTTACTTCCACTCATTGCCAACCCCAAAAGGGTTCCCAGACCTCCCTCTAAACCAGTGGGCAGAGGCTCAAAACCAAGTCCAATCCCTATTCTCTATAAGGGCAATTCAACCTGTTCCTGAGGAACAGATAGGTCAAGGATTCTATTCCAGACTTTTCCTGTTACCCAGAAAAGAAGGCACTTCGTGCTAAATCCTAGATCTTTCAATTCTCAACACCTTCCTGGTGGTACCAAAATTCAAAATGCTCACCCTGCAGCAGCTTCTACCTATGCTAGCCAAAGATGCCTGGTTAGTCACCCTAGACTTAAAAGAAGCCTATCTGCACATCCCTATAAGGGAGTCATGCAGAAAATGTCTACGCTTCAGGGCAGGGTCTATGCATTATCAGTTTTTTGCACTTCCGTTTGGCTTATCCACTGCTCCCAGTGTATTCTCAAAATGCCTGACTCCAGCCATTGCTTACTGTAGACAGAGAAATGTTCAAATTTACCCATACTTGGACGACTGCCTGATTCAGGCAGACAGTCAAGAAATGCTGTTGCAGCACCTGACATTTGTAAAAAACCTACTAACCTCCCTGGGGTACACCATCAACAAAAATAAATCAAAACTAGTCCTCAGTCAAAAGATTGTATTTCTGGGAGCAAACTTGGACACAGCATCCCAGATGGCATTCCTCACTCCAGAAAAACAAGCCTATCTGAAAGGCTATTTTACTCAAATGACCAACAGAACCCAGCTATCCGCAAGGAAAATCCTGCAGGCCCTAGGGGTTATGACCTCATGCATCCTACTAATTCCATATGCCAGACTGCATATGAGAAAACTTCAGTGGTACTTAAAAAGTCTTTGGTGCCAACATTCTCAGGCCCTGGAAACCGTCATTCCCATAATACTCTGTCAAAGGACAGAGTTTCTTTGGTGGGAAGCAGCATGTAACCACAACAAGGGACTGCCCTTACCCATCCCCATGCCGCCCAGACCACAGATGCATCAGACTATGCCTGGGAGCCACACATGGACGGCAAGTGCATTCAGGGCCACTGGAGCCCGAGTCAAATGCATCTGCACATCAACCAGAAAGAGATTCTAGCTGTGCAGTATGCTCTGACAGCATTCAAATCCCTACTCTCACCAGGACACCTGCTAATAAAAACGGACAACACCACAGTTATATAGTACATCATCAAGCAGGGGGGAACCCACTCTGCAGGCTAGCCATGGCCCTGTGGAACATGGCCTTGGACATGCAGGTACATCTGCAAGCTCAGTTCCTGCCAGGCAAACATAACTCACTGGCAGACGAGTTAAGCAGAAATCTCCCATACCCACATGAGTGGCAACTAGAGCCATGCACCTTTAACCTTTTGATTCAGAAATGGAGGGCACCAGAGGTGGATCTCTTTGCCTCCCCCTGCAATCACGAGCTCAGAAGATTCTGCACCAGGACACCTCACAGCAGGACCTGGAAAGTGGATGCCCTGTCCTTCCAGTGGGTAAAACTCTCAATTTAGGCCTTTCCCCCTCTGCCTCTCCTGTCAAGAAAATTGCTCAAGATAAGACAAGACAGACCAAGGACAATTCTGATTGCCCCGGACTGGCCACGCCAACACTAGTACCTACTCCTGCGAAGCCTGTCACCAGTGCCACCATGGCACCTACACCATAACCCAACCCTGCTCTCTCAGCAGGGGGGACAGATCTTGCATCTGCAACTGCAATCCCTAAATCTTGCAGCCTGGCTTATTCCTTGAATTCTCCCCCAGTAACCAGCCTAAGCAAGCAGGTGCTGGATGTCATCCTTGAAGCCAGAAGACCCAGTACAATTAAATCCTGTGCTGATAAGTGGAAAAGGTACTGCTCCTGGATTCAGTCTAAAGGAGAGGACACAACTCTGCCCTCCATGCCTCTAATCCTGGATTACCTAGCAGATCTACTCTATAGAGGCCTATCCTTCTCCTCCATTAAGATCCATGCCTCTGCCATTTCAGCTCATTACAACACTGAGCCACCTCTCTTCTCTCACTTTCTTATCAAACAGTTCCTGAGAGGGGCAAACAACTTAAGGCCACCAAGGAGAGTGCCCACCCCTGCTTGGGACCTTAACTTTGTACTGGAAAAGCTCACGCTTACCCCCCTTTGAGCCTGCAGCATCAGCAGAGTTAAAATTCTTCTCTTAGAAAACAGCCTTGCTTCTGGCCATCACTTCAGCTAGAAGATTGCCCGGGCTACAAGCACTTATGGCTGTGGAACCCTTCATTATTTTCCATGCTGTCAGGGTCTCCCTCAGGACTAACCCTTCCTTTATGCCTAAACTGGTGTCCAGTGTAGCTCTCAACCAATTCTATCCATTTGCCTACCGTCTTCCCTAATCCTCAAAATAAAGGGGAAAGGATCCTGCACTCCTTGGACATGAACAGACAGCTCAGATTCTACCTTGATAGGAATAAGCCCTTCAGAAAATCTGACCAGTTACTAGTCAGCTTTGCAACAGGGGCAGAGGGCAAGGCCATTTCAAAGCAAGCACTTTCCAGTTGAATAGCACATTGCATCCATTGCTGCTACAAGTACCATGAGAAACCAACTCCTCAAGGGGTCAGAACGCATTCCACTAGGGCAACTTCTACCTCTACAGCATTCCTCAGGGGAGTACCTACCAGGGACATCCTGGAAGCTGCTACCTGGAGTTCAGTACACACCTTTACCAAGCATTACCACCTGTCTATCTTTTCCAAATCCAGGGCAGGTTTTGCAACAGCAGTCCTGCAAGGCATTCTAGCCAGCCCTAACTCTTCTTGACTGCATCCAACCTTTTTCAGCTTTGGGAATCTACCCAAGTGTGATGACGGCAACAGTGAAACATGAAGAACATAGTACAGTTGTGTACACCTACCATAAATGTAGATGTTTGAGTGTATTCACTGTTGCAGTCCTGGTTTCCCTCCCTCCAGCACCCTGGTTTTCTCTCTCTTTCTCTAAACTCTCTGTGCCTTTTACTACCCCCCCCCTTTCAGGGGTATTGATATTGGTATTTACTTTTTACTGGTGGTGTTTTCCCCCACCATAACTTAGTTCCCTATTGGGGGGCTCCTGACATTTGGGGCAAGAAAAACTGATGTACTGGCGTCGGCTGCCCGTTTTTATACCCCTGACATCAGTCTTGGAGCAACAGCATCCAATGCAGAAATACTAAGTCTGTGGTATTCGGGCCGACTGAGGGCTACCTGCAGGCAGATAACCCAAGTGTGATGACTGCAACAGTGAATACTCTCAAACATCTACATTTATGGTAACTGTACACAGCTGTACTTTTCTGGTACTCCTCTTGTTCATCTCTGTCTACCAACACTGAACTCTGGTTCAATATGGTACTTTTTCTTCTTATCAACTCCTGTGCTTTTTTTCTGTTTGTCAAGCATTTTCCTTTGGAACATTGGAAAAGTTTTCACTGGCAAAGTTTCTGTCCGAACGCTATTGTCAGAAGAATGAGAAACTGAGTCCCCTTCAGTTTGCTGGCTCACATTTTGCTGGATAAACTTTTTTTTATTTTCCCCCATAGTTTGTTCTGCATTCAAAAGTTTCCATGATCCTACAGAAAAAAAATCTGAAGACAACTGGATAGAGCAGCTTAAATATAACACTTGCCTGGTGTACAGCGAATAATCATTTACTCCAAACACTCTGTTGTCTCCAATTTTTGATGCTTTCCCTTCTGCTACAGTTTTGTTAGGATCAACTCTTTCTGCATGTGTGATTGCATCTTTACTAATACAGGTCTTAGCTGCTTTCTCATGGCCAGGTTTGGAGTGTAAACTTTATGAGCCCTTTCATTTAACAAATCTTGCTGTGGAATACAGCCCACTTGCTTATTTGTGTTTTCATAAAATTAATGCAGTGTGTTCCTTCTACCTTCTTTAGTACAGCAGAAAATTTCATTTTTTTTCTCTGTGAGCTATGTATTTAACTTTGTCATTTAACTTGTCATTATCTGAAACAGCTGTTCTTGAGAAGTCTATTACGTAGCAGGCCCTTTTTCATTTCAGACTCTGATTTCTGCAGTTTTATCAGTTCATCTGGGTACCTAGTTAAAGATTTTTGTATTTTTCTAGCCTTTTGTTTGTGTTGAAATACTCCTTCAGTGTATCATTTGTTTTAAGCATGTCTGCTTACAATTTTTTTAATTTTTTTTTTCTAAATTGCCTGAAGCCGTTTCTTGTACCAAAGCTGAAGCTTGAAATGTTTTTGCTGAACAGCTGCAGGATTTCTTCCAGCCAGTGTTTTCTCATCACCTTTTCTAGCTAATTTTCTTTCAGGTTTTCTGAATGTCTCCTTTGCTGGTATCCAGGCACTGTACCTACTAGCCAGTAACTGAACTGTACACAAGCAGACAATATCAGTGGCTTTTATTTCCCAGTTCTTTTTTCCCTCACTGAGAAAACTGAAATTAGGCTGTTGATCAGTCTGCAGCCTTCTTGGAAGTCCCAAAGCTCTGCTTACTCAAAGCTGACACTTCTAATATGTAGTTAGACAACTTAAGTAGTTTCTAGTAGACTAAGTTTTCCTCTGTTGCAATAGCCAGAAATTAAAGTATTTACCAGGTTGTTTGGGTAAAGTTGCAGTATAACTAATCCCCTCTATTGATGTAAAGATTTCTTCTGCAACTCTGTGGAAAAGAGCTTCACTACAGCTAAATCTGTGCCTTATAACATTTTGCCAACCTTAGCAAGACACATTGTGACTAATGGTGAAAACTGCATAAAGTGTATAGCCACCATTATGTCAGACAGGATGAGTTATACTCCTTCAGATATAATACCATATTCATACAGGACAAAAGCTGGCCTTTCTTGAATTTGGCAAGAAAAATGGAAGTGAAATGTGAAAAATGCTGAAGGGTTCCTGGACACCAAACTACACTTTTATATTGTTTTGAGAAAAAAATAACTTTGGAAAGAGGCTGGCTACATTGGAGGGTGGAACTATCCTTTTAAAAGTGAGGATATGGTTTAGATTTAAACATTAGGCATTACTACTAAAACTGAGCGGATGGATCAGAGGTATGCATTCATTAAAATCTACAGAGTTTGCTGACTTTAAATGGCATAGTGTAGACCGTAAAAAATATGCTGGAAACAAATGGTTGTGTACAAATTTTATTGTGTCTGCTAGATAAATATCTGATTATATAATGTAATTTTCAACTTCTTTTGGCTAATGTATCCTACATGTTTGTGCTACATATGCAAAGCTTCCTTTAAAACTTTTTCTGTCATTAAGAGAGGTACTTGGGTTTGTCTGAAGTGAACATGTATGTTGCCTGCAATGGGTATTAGTTTTTAAACAAGCAGAAAATGCTCCTTCAGTTAAAGAGCTAGATAAACAATTATCCTTTACCATCTATGAAGTGGTTGTAGAAAATGTGTTTCATGCTATCATAGCCACAAGTCACTTACTGTGTAGCTTACCTTTTAAGACCATGATTGAAATTGTGTTATGCTTTTGTATAGAGAGATTTTACTTTTTATATTTTATATAACACAGTTTTGTGAGATGCAAGATGGGGCAGAATTGTTTTGTTGCTAGTTAAAACCAACTTATTGAATTATACCAAAGTAGTATGTTTACTTTGTTTGATAACTGGGTAAGTAAACTGGTCTGTGGAGCATTTTCATCCATGACTTGAGCTAAAATGCTAATAAGAGTGTTGTTCACAGTGGAGGAATTATCTGGTCTGCTTTGTAGATGATGGATGTTGCAACAGTTAAGAAATAAAAAAAAACTATGCAAGATAATACATGCTGTAGAATTAAAGGAGAATAGTGTATGACAGAATTATGTAAGCATTTTGAGGTGCTGCTTGCTACAGTATATGTAGCAGCCAATATAAAGATCATTTGAAAAACAGTTAAGTATTATATGGCTGTTAAAAGGGGAATGCAGAATTTCCCTTCTCAATGTAACAAGTGGAAAGTATAAGACCTGTGCATGCACATACAGTAACAGACAAGTTGAGACATGAGAACAGCAGTGTAAAGTATTTGGCAGCGCAAAAGGGTAGCAATTGTAAGCAGCGTGAACAGGCAAGAAATATAGTAAGCAATATATGCAAGTCCAGCTGTGACCCTGGGAGAAAAAAAATTTATATAATTACAAAAAGATCTGGAGCAGTGTACTGTGTTGTATTCAAACAAATGAGTGATCACTTATTCATTGATCTTACTTATAAGTGGCTGTTGCATGTGAGTCATGTGAGTCAAGCAATAGGGTCTTGTTATAATGGGCCTATATCTAGTTATGAACATAAGAAGTCATAGTAGATGCCGTAAGTTAAAAATATGCACATGCATATGTGTTTGTCAGTAGTTGTATGAACACAAAGATGAGAGACATCTCACTATCAAATATAATCACTGTTGACATACACTGAGCCACCCTACCAGCAGTGACTTTCTCCACTGAAAGATCCATAAAACTTTAAGTTTACCTATATACTACTCCTCTGTGAATCCAACTGTGCACAATACTGCACATAAAACACTGTTCGACTGCTCCGTCCCCCC
Source organism: Protopterus annectens (assembly GCF_019279795.1). NCBI lineage: Eukaryota > Metazoa > Chordata > Ceratodontiformes > Protopteridae > Protopterus > Protopterus annectens. Next base: position 268,046,750 of record NC_056738.1, read on the forward strand.
TGCACCACCTTAGTAATGGGTGCTAAACCTAATGCTGCCCCTACCCCCACCCCTAACCATACACCTTAACATTATTAAAACCTTCCTGCAACATTGCCATTGCACATGACCGACTCAGACACATAAATATTCACAAACACACACGAATACCACTACATTTAACCTAACCCTTAGCCTTACCCTAAAATACACAAACTCACACACAACACCCATCCTTCACTCATCTCCAACCCTAACCCTAACTCACATACACGCATACGCATGCGCACACACACACACACACACACACACACACACACACACACACACACACACACACACACACACCACTGAATACTTCTCTGACAGTAAAAAAAAGCCCTGTTTATTAGTAAACCACAGCTACAGATCAAGGTTCGTCTGAAGAGTGATACTGTTAGGGAAAGGGTTTTTAGTAACATAATATGTAGTGTATGTAGTGTTATTGTTAGGATTATGGTTAGCACATGTGAGGTAAGGTGGTCCAGGGGGGACATTGTCTGGAATTCTGTCTAGAAATGGTGTTTAGATTACAGCAAAAAGCATGTGATCTGCATTGTTTTCTTGATCCAGAAACAAACACTAGTGAACAGAGGTCTGCATGGATTCCAAACTTGACAAGAGAGAATGACACTAGTTGTATCTCCGGTAGACATGGCATGTGAGAGTGTTACAAAATTGCTTCAGAATATAACATTTAGTTACAGTCATTACATTGCCTGCCAATTTGCAAGTAGACGTCAGCATTACAAATGAAGTGCTTAATCGTTATGAAGTCAGTTGTACTTTTGTTTGGCAGTGCTTTAACGGACACAGAAATCTTAGAAGTGATTGCTTGATTTAGCAGTCCTGTTAGCAGTGCTGTATTTATTAAGGGAAAATTACTCGGGTACAGCCTGATTTTTCTGTCTCCAGATTTGCCTTTTTTATTATCGGCTAACTGTTGATTGACTGTGAGGGAGCTATATATGCAATTTGTGAACACTAGATTTCCAAATAAACAATTTTGATTGAGCCCTAGTATAAAACTGCTACATGCACATTTCGTAGTTTAGCACCTGTGGAGCTGTCTGAATTTGTCATGGTTTGCATGTTATATACACTTGTAGGTAGTCCATCCCAAAGTTAAGGGCATGTTTTGGAGAATGCTGTTTCACCACTGTGAGGGAACTTGGTGGACTCTAGAGAGTGACTGCATCATTATTAATTCCTAGTGAGCACTTTGGTTAAGAAAGATTAGCAATCCTCAAATATCATTGTATGTGTGAGTTAAGAAGACACTGTCCACTTTAGAGTTGGAAGACTTACTGTTTTCATGAGATAAAGACATTGGTATTATCTGTGATCAGAAAATTATACAAATGTTGTGAAGATTATTTAGAGATGTTTGAATGTACTTGATATTATGGAAGTAGTTTGCAAGATTGAGAGATGTTTCTTAAGGAAGGGCAAACTTGACAGATTTGCTGTCTACTAAGTGGTGGATTCTTGTTAATATATTTCAGGATGGAGGATGCTGTGATAGTAAGTACTCTGCAAGTGCGCTCTCTAAGTCAAGATAAGATGCTCACTAAAATCAATATTTGAGCTACATTTAGGTGGAGTCTTTCTTGACTTAGAAGAGTACATGCTAAAGTTAACCACACTTACTTAATTAGATTTTTTTCTATGTACTTTCTTCAGCTTCCTCTGCTAACCACCAAGCCTCTCCTATCAGTTATGCCCATTCATTCCCACATATTATGAGAGTGAGCCAGAAAGGCAGTCATGCAGGCACAGCCTCTGTCCTGGTTTTGTCCATTATATCATCCCTGCCATGAAAGTATACTTGTTAGGCCTAACCCACCCTTGAACAGGAGGAGCATATTATCCTTAACACAAAGGGAAGCACACTACTCTTGGACACCCACTGTCCTTCCGTTGTGCAATTTGGGATGTAAGAATCTCGGTGATGGTGCTAATCTTATGCCAAAAACTAAATTACTCATTAGGCAAATGGTAGCACAAAGTGATGAATTCTACTGCTTGGGTGTAAACTACTGTCTCTAGCATTTTGACCATTTTGCAAAATGGAAATGGGGCTTTAACCACTGAAGTTAATTTCTTGGACTTCTTCACTTGAGGCAATACAGTTTCTTGTTTACAGCAGTTAGATGTATTGCTGTAGGTGACAGAAAGATTATAACTCCATTCTAATGTTCCAGATGCAAAGTTTGCATTTAGTCTAAGAATTGTAGGGTAAAAATTCATTGACAGAATAAATGTTTTTTTTTACATGTTCTAGATTAGTAATTATTGACAGTAGAATGGTTATTGTTCTGAATCTTTTGTAAACAGTTTTTAACAGCATACTTTTGGTCACTACCTTGAGGTAAAAATCTAAGGAGATTTTGAGCACAGAGTTCCATATGTAAATCAGTTTGTCTAAAGGAATAGATGGAAGAGGAAGGGAACACATTAATGTAGTGAGGAAAAGAAGTGACCCACGGTAGTGATGCTGCGGTAGCGTTGTCGCCTCATAGCAAGACGTTGTGTTCGATTCTCAGCTAGAGCGTCTTTTGTGTGGAGGCATGCGTGAATGGGCATGCCTTCGTTGAAGGTTGTGTGTCAGGGCTGGTAACACGGCACGTAAAAATCCACTACCAAACATTAGCAGACCGGAGTTCTACTGTGGCGACCCCTAACCAGGATAAGCCAAAAGTAGCAACAAGTGAGGAAAAGAAATTACATAGCACGACGGGAGCCTGTGTCATGATGAAAAGGACTAGATAGACCAGGTATATTGATGGACAAGGTGATAATTTGCTTACTTTTGTCTTATCCCGCAGCTGATCATCAGCAAATCCTAGTGCCTCTGCTTGTTTGTCTGGTCTACATGCACTTCATGGCCTAGCCCCCCCCCCCCCCGATTAATTCTGATAACAGTTGGAGCCAGTGAGGAGATCAAGGTATCCTGGTGTCTGCATCATGTTGCTGTCAGGAGTATTTTTCTTAGCTTTATACCTCATACCTGTACATGCCCTGCTAATACCTCATGGGTGTGGGGTATGCAGTTGACTTAATCCACTCTTGTTATGCAAGGAACTTATGTCAAAAAGTCACTATGCCCACCATCTGAATAAACATCTTGGTTGTTTCTCCATCCAGGGAAATATAACATTGTATGCCCTGTGCACACACCCATCCTCCCCTGCTAATGCCTCAGACACCCGAGTGGCTAACTTTTGGCATAGTTATTGCTTTATGCCTCTATACCATAGTACTGGCTACTGTTGCAATTAACATGCTTCATTTCTTTCCAGATTCTTTTGAGCTAGCCAAGCAAAAAAATTGTGTCTCAGTCCAAGATATTGGGCTGGGAATAATTTAATTTGAATTCTAACCTCTCATCTGGCTTTCTGGAATCAGTTTAGTAAGTTGCGTGGACCTAAAGCTGTACAGTGCTCACAGCCCAGATTTTAGTAATTAATTTTAGCAAAGGAGTCTTGTGATAACTATGCAGACCTGACTCCTTTAACCTTTCTTACATTAATAGATAAGAACTCATATTCTATACAAAGCAGAGTCCAGAATTTTCATTGTTTTGCATCAACACCAAGGACTGTAAGAATAGGTTTCTCAGTGGCAAAAACAGGGTTACATTTTAGAATACCTCCTGGACTGAAATGTAGGGATCACTGATACACAATACCTGTCATTACTGTTAGTCATAACCAGATCTGTAGATTTTTTGTTTATTTATTATAAAGTGAGAGTATGATAAAATCAAAAACTAGTTGACAGAGACCAAAGTGGTATAGTTTAGATCTGGGAGGAAAGAGACTTTTTCCTAGGAGCTTTACAGCAACAGGCAGGATAAAATTACTTCTAGTACTCCATTGGTGTGCAACTAGGTTTCTTTCTTTAAGTAGGCTGCTCTTGAGCGTGGAGAAACATATACTGATCCAACAAGAACATTCTTTAGGCCTCCCAGCAAAAATTAAGGAGGGGAAATAACAGCCCTTCTATGACAGTTACAAGTACTAGTAACATAAAACTTTTACACTAAAAAACTCTTTCAGCAAAACATGACCTTGCCCTTTTCCCCACTGTGGTATGACTGTGGAGTTAAGTATATGCAATATGTGTGGGTTCCCCCACATAGCAGTGCAGGAGGCTTACCTTCTGTTAAAAAAAAACGCGTTTGATTTTTCAATGAGCATGTTTGTCAACACAACTGTTTTGTATTATTGGCACTCATAGTAATTGACATTTGAAATTAATGCTTAATAAGTAATCTATTTAGGACTGTAGCCTTGAGCAGTGTGAAGATAGGTAAAGACTGCCAGCCTAGCCAGATAGAATTCTATAGATAATTCTGTCATTTGTAAATATTAATGTAAGCCATAGGCTTGTTCTGTTAAATGTGAAAAGACTGCATTGGATATTGAACTGCAAAAATGTAACAACAGTGCACTCTGCTGTAAGAAAGCTAAGTCAAACATTTTATGACTGTCTTTGACATCAAAATTCTGAGCCGATATGTCTAGAGAGAGGCATCCTGCCTACTGTTTTAAGACCAGAGCTAATGGCTAGAATTTGCATGCATAAATGGCCTTTATTGCTCTGGTTTCTGACCAGGTGTAAAGAATGTAAATGTAGTTTCTGTTAGCCTGAGAACACCAGAGAAGTGTGAAGAATGATGTCATGTGAAGCAGCTCTGTGTTATCAATTTAAAGAGAGAGAATAAGAGAGCTCTGAGCATTTGTCTTGAGAACATCCAACTCACCACTCTGCCTGTTTTCTGTATGTAAGTAGGATCTTAGACTTTAGTGTTTTCTCTTAGATATAGCTAGAAAATAAGAAGATTAGAATAGTTTGTTTTTCTGGGATGTCAGAACTTTTCTACTGAATTATTTTAAGTATTTTTCTGTTATCTCTTAACTCTTGACTAGCACTGTGTAGTAAGAAGTATTGTCTTATTTTTATTATTAGTTATTAAATATTTTTAAACCTTTCAGCTGCTGTGGGTTTGTGTAGAGATAATTTAAAGCTTTAGAGTACATTGCATGTGTATAGTGATACTCTACCAAGTCACTATAATAAGCCTTGACTGTTGAGTCACACTTACCATTTGGATAATAATATTGCACAGTAATAATTTGACACCCTTTTAAGGGCCTTTGATTAGCTGATGAGTATTAGCTGGGTGGTGGCAGTGATTTCTACTGTATTTTCTGGGTAAAAGGGGCACAGCTGGAGAACCTGTGCCAGCCCTTCCCCAGGAGTGTCTACATGGTTATATAAACTCTTATCTCAAAGTGTGTGTGTGCCAGATACTTGGACAGGGACATGAAGCACTGGTTGGACAGAGAGGGTGCCGGAGGTTTTAGCTTGCCCACTGGGCTGAGATCTAGACTCTATATCTGTGCCAGTGGGGAGTCTTCTTGAGTACCTGGAGGAAAAGGGAGAGACCAGCCCCAGATTGACTGTGATCTCTGTGTGCTCTTAAGGGAAATAGTACTTTACTGTGTGTGTGTTTATTTTCCTTTCCCTATATGGACGCCCTCACTGGTGTTAGTGCTGAGGATTGAGGCTCCTTGGTTGCTGGGCCAGTGCATGGGTGTCTCAAGCATAATATGAGATTGTTCACTATTGAAGCTCATATGTCTTTTTTTTTTTTTTTTTTTTAACAGAAGTACCCATAGGGAAATGGGAATATATTCATTATATTGAATGCATCACACATTGTAGAACAGAGCATCGACCACACAAGGTCAAAATACACAACAACAAAAGCACTGAAACCAATGACTTTGCAGGGGGCAACTCCACCCCCCCCCCACCCTGTGCTAATTATATATACCAATGCCGTGATCTCACTACAGTGGGGAAAGGCAAAAAGATGTCCCAGCTCTACCTCAGTCTCACACAATATCCTACTAACTGTTAAGTGCTACAAAAAAGGCAGTAGCAACTTAGCCTTCGATATTGTGTCCTTCGATGTTCAAAGCATTCAGTATAATGAAAGTATTCCTAGGAAACGTGCTCTTTTGGTCACTCCTAAACTGCTGAAAATTTTAAGACAGAGAACAACCTTCAGCTAAGTTTTTCAGCAATTCTCAGTTTCTTGGAGTAAAATTTTAGATTTTCCTCCAGTTCACTGGAAATGGTGCAGATTGATTAATTAAGCTTGTAATTCCCTTATCACTAGTGTATAGTCTCTGTCTACAGAAATAGTTTACATTCATCTTCTGAATTCCAGCATGTGAATTTGAAACCACTAGCAATTGTTCAGCAGGATAAGATCATTGGTGTTAAAATGCTTCATTGAAACTGAACACGACAGTTTTGAAGAACAAATTTATTACTGATTTTCTTATGCAGTAAACCCAAAACTTTCCAGATAGTCAGAAAAATAAAATATTCAGCAGGAATAGTCTGCAGATTTGTGGACTGCCACAAGGGTAGAAAACAAGGATGAGATAACTTTTCTCACTGATTGCATTTGTAGACTGCTTAAGTTATCTCAGATTCTCCCAAATAATATTGAGAGACCACATTGATTTCCAGACCCTGAAAACACATTGATTGTTCTCCCTGACCACAAACCAAGCTCCTGCATGATTTTACCTTATTTACATAAAGAATTAATTTTAAAAGTGTTCTTTAACTTTCACAGGGGCACATATTTGATGGGAGAATGATTGCTTACTTCCACCATGTTGAGAAAGGAATGTGTACCGCTCTTAAAAATAAAGAAGTAAGGATGTTATAGGCTTACTTTTATTCCTCCGCAGAGTCAAACATCATTTAGAGTATAGAATATTTTTTCCATGAAAACTTAGATGAAGCTTCACAATTACAGAATAAGTAGAAAGTCATTTCAGAGCTGGAAAGGATGGAATGGCAGCAGTCCTTCAGGAAAGGAGAGTTGAGGAGTGGTGATTGATCACTGTGACATAGCAGAACTTCCCTGAGGCTGCTAGAACAGAATAAGTGGGGGGGATTGTTTTTTTGACTTTTATTTAATTGAATTTCCCTTCCTAATGCTTATAGTTGTGCAGTACAGCTAATCTAGTACATTTGCACTGTTATAAAGCTTTTTTTTTTTACTGTTGCACTGCATTTTTGAACTGTTTTATACTGTTTTAACTGTGTTTTCATTGCTAAGTAATGTTTCATTACTGTAACTGGATTTTTACTGAATTACTTAACTGTAAACTGCTTTTTTCATACCAAGAGTTGTATTTTCTGTTTGTGAGTGCTCTGTCTCTGCTTTTTTGTGCATTTTCTGGAAGTTTTCTGTGTTCTAGCCAAGTAGCATAGTCGGGATATAGGTTTGCTGCATCCAGACCTGGGTGTTTTGCTTGCTGAGTTTCCTGGCAGCCATCTTGTGCTGGTAGGAGCCAGGACTGCCTAACCTTCTCTAGCATGAGTGATTGGTTGAAAGTGCAGGGGCTAGCAAGATTGGGTAGTAATCTGTGCTTCTAGATTCTTCCACCTTTTCTAGTATTTAAACCTTATGTTTGCTCAGGGCTACACTCATTTGCACATCGTGCACCATCGCTGAGCTGATTTAAACCATTGCAAGTTATTCCAACGTCAAATTTTCCCTTACTACCACTCACTCGATCCTGAGGTAGTGAAGCTTCTTTACAGCCTCTGCACAAACACAAGCTCCTAGTACCTGTCTCAGATCTTTCCACCTTCACCCCCTTAGCTCACCCCCCTCCTCGATTCTGACAAATATGGATGAACAATTTCCTACTCTTTCTCCTGCCAGTCTGGTCGATACGGGCATCCTGAGACAGTGCATCAACTGTGTCATGTACATGGACAGCCCTCTCTTACTACCACTTAGGAACACAATTTATGAGAGATGCAATTACATTAAAAACCTGGAGTCTATGCTCTCTCCCTCACAAGCCAGTATACCCGGAACTGAGAAGGTTGGCTCTGCAAGCACCACACCTCAAACATCACCCACACCAACATAGCACACAGCCATATATGCGGAGGTTGTTAAAAACATACCTAAACAAAAGAGACCTCTGAGACAAATACACATGCAAACTCCACAGCCTACCACACTATACACCACACATAGTCCACACACCTGTGTCTCACAGCCATCAAGGCTTAACCATAAGCCCAATATATTAATCAAAGGAGACTCCAATGTAAGACACATAGATGTGTCCCTCACCAGGCTGGATAAGGAGAAAGTAACGGTAAGTTGTTTTTCAGGTGCCAGAAACCACCACATCACCCATGCACTCAAGTCCCTCAACAAGTACTGCTATGACTCTGTCATAGTACATGTTGGCGTGAATACCTTGAGATATTCTCTCTGGACTATATGAAGGGAGAGACATGATCAAGCTCACCGAATGTGTTCCAGGCAGATATGTCACTAGCCTTAAGCAGCATTGTACCCTCACCCAGAATGATGCCTCAGTACAAACAAAAAAAATATTGACTTTAACATTTGGCTTAATTTCTGGTGTCATTTTAAGGGGATCTAGTACCTGTCGGCCTGGGAAGACGTGACTGACAGACCACGATGCTTTGCCAGAGATGGCCTGCATCTGTCTTCCTTTAGCTTCAGGCTCCTGACAAAGATTCTTGCCTCCCGCATAGGGCCTTTTTAGGCAATGTCTTGAGGTCAAAGCTAGCAACATGAGAATCTCATCTAAATACAATTTAAAGGTCATGCTGTTGAACACTAGTAGTCTCAACATGAAACTGCACTCATTGCAAGCATTTTTAACCCTGAAAGATGCTGACATTTGTACAGTCACAGAAACCTGGTTCAAAGCTGTGGAGAGCACCCCAGCCTTACCTGGGTTACTCATCATATCATACATACAGATCCCAAAATGAGGACAGTAAAGCCAATGGAGGTGGTGTTTCAATATATATTAAAGATATACTGACCTTCAGTCTCATCAGGCAGTATGATGCACAAGAGACGCTCCAGATGCAGTTAATGGTTGACGAGACCGGCATTCAAAATCATAGTTAGCTACAGGCCCCCAACATTGACTCAGGATGCCCACACCACCTATCTGGACCTCCTTGAATCTGTTAAGATTCAACTCTGTACCCTGATCCTGGGTGACTTTAACTAACCAATCATTGACTGGAAGAACTTCTTGAGCCGGAACACAAATGCTCAAAGATTCCTTGACTTTGTCAATGCCAATGCCTTGGACCAGCTGGTTGACACCCCCACAAGAAGTGGCAACATCTTGGACTTCGCACTAACCAACATAGGAAACCACTGCAGCATCTCCACAGTGTCATCATCCCTGGTAAGATCAGACCACAAAGCGGTCACCTTCAAAGTCACCATCTTCCCTACCCCCCCAGCTAGGGTTAAACAATAAAACTACTCAAAAGCTGATTATAGCCTCCTAAGGTAAAGTCTAAACAGCTTCACAGCCCCCTCCCCAACAGTAGGAGCTGGCACTAATGTCCAAACCTACACCAAAGTATTGTACGACCATTTATATAAATGCATGAATTCAGCAGTATGTGATAGTTCAAAATCCTCCTCCTCAAGGAACAGTAAACCTGTCTGGTGGACATCGACTATAAATAAACTCTACAACAAAAGGAAAAAGTTGCTGCCAGGACCAAGAAGGAACAGATGCCAAATAGGAAGTAATCTCTCCTTGGCCTAAACAGGCAAATAAGGGTATTAATGAAGTCCTCCAAAGATAACTTTGAGTCCAAATTGGCCACATCTACTAAAGACAGTCATAAGGCCTTCTTCACACGTCTGCAGCCTAAGGGGAATCACCCAAATCTGCTCAGAATTGATGGTCAAGGACACCATGTACACAAATGCAGTGCATGTAGCCAACCTGCTGGTAGACAGGTTCAGTAAAAACTTCACCCCTCTGCCCCCCCCCCATCAGTAATCCAGGATATCCCCAGAACCTGGCCCCACCCCTTATCTCTAGGGAACATGTCATTGCCGCCCTCTCAGAGGCTAAAAATACAGCTTCCATGGGACCAGATAACATCCCAAGCTGTATCCTGCATCAGCTCAGGCAGGAATTCACAGCACCATTAGTCACCCTATTCAACCTAAGCCTGAATACCAGTTTCATCCCAGCCGAGTGGAGGATGGCCACTGTCATCCCTCTGCACAAAGGTGGGGAGTGTCCACAGATCCAGACAATTATAGGCCCATCAGTCTAACTAGCCTGATTTGCAAGGCCATGGAGTGCATTGTCATGGACCACATTAACAAGGACATCAACAACCTCCAAACGCTTGATCCCACACTGTTTGCTTTTGTCAAGGGGAAGTCATGCCTGTTAAATCTGGTAGACTTCTTTGAGTCCATCACCAAAGACATGGATGAAGGGAAAGACAGTGCATACCACCTACCTTGACCTGGCCAAGGCCTTCGACTCTATTCCCCACTCAGGCGTAATAGATGAAGTATCTCAGCTTGGTGTAAATCCATATGTGACCAGCTGAGTAGCTAAATGGGTGACTGATAGAACTCAGTCAAAACAGGGGAAGCTACCTCAAGTAGTAGACCCGTAATGAGAGGCATACCCCAGGGATCGGTCTTGTGGCCCCTGCTGTTTGTGATATACTTCTCCGAGGTGCAAGCCGCAACCAGATGTCTATGCCTGACCAGGTTTGCAGATGACTGCAAGCTGGGTGCTGTCATCAACTCCCCTAGTAATGCAGACATACTATAAGAGGGTCTCACCCAGGCAAATGACTGGTGACAGAAACACGGCTTCAAACTAAATGCCAAAAAATGTATCATCCCCTTTGGGGAGAGTGAAAAAAAAAAAAACAAAAAAAAAAATTGCACTTTATTCATTTGCTTTTACTGTAATTGTGTTTCTTCCCACTTTATTACCTTATTTTGCTTGCGCTTCTTCTTAAAAGTACTCAGTTGTATTATTCTGCTGCAGTTATTACTGCTTGGTAGTAGCCTGATTAAATTGTAACTGTTATTCTAAGACCCTTGGTTTAAGCACCTGGTCTTCAAACAGGTTTGCCAGATTTCCAGCCCCCCAGGTAGGGACAAAAAAAAAGGTCTCTCACGGCAAGTGAAGACCAAAAAAAAGGTCTTCGGCAACTGAAGAAAAAAAAAAGGTCTTTAATGCGGAACAGAGTTCCACATTAAAGAACTGAGCTCACTCAGTAGCTCTGCACTAAACACGGAGCTTCTCGTGTTTAATGCATTGCAGTTCCGCATTCAACACAAGTAGCTCCGTGTTTAGCAATTTTTGATTGGCCCGTATACCGGCATATGGGCCAATCAAAATCACGGAGCTTCTCGTGTTTAATGCGGAACACAAGAAGCTCCGTGTTTAGCAATTTTTGATTGGCCCATATGCCAGGTATACAGGACAATCAAAAAAAAAACAAAAACAAAGCGGAGGCTGGCCATGATTTAAACCGGCACGGTGGGACTCTGGATCAGGCTGCTGATCTCGGGACAGTCCCGCCCAAATAGGGACATCTGGCAACCCTGGCTTCAAACCATTTGTTTTACATTAAGAAGGTTTGTGGACTGCATTGTTGTGGCAGGACAGGTAGCTTACATCCTTCTAAGTTGGGAATTGCTGATTGAAGGCTCCGTGTCTGTTATTCTAAAAGCAAGTTAGTTATGGTTTAAGCACTTTGGCTTCAGGCCTTATTTTACATTAAGAAGGTTTGTAGTCTGCACTCTTGTGGGAGGAGAGGCTAGATTCTGTCCTTCTGAGCTGGGAATTTTGGTTAAAGGCTTATTGTGCCTGCTAATTTGATCTGTTTCTTTCTGAAATTTGTGTGCCTTGTTTGCTGTAGCCCAGAAGTTAGTAGTTTATTGGCCATTTTGGGCTAATTTCTCTCTCTTTCATTTCCCTGCTATAAAAAACGCATTTGCGTGGTTTTCCTCCCAGGCAGTGCTGGTTAGCTAGGGTTAAAGTATTTCCGGCTCCACGAAGTGTGCTCTTCAAATTTTCCCTTGGAACTAGACAAACTTTCAACTTAAGCACTCAAACCATTCATTTCACAGCCCAGCACTTGCTCAAAACTCATAGCAAGCACTAATTAACCCTAGCACTAGACCCCCTATACTGTCCAGAAGGACAAGGCTCTCTATTCGTCCCTACCAGCTAATCAGTAAAACAGTTCACTTTACCTATTCAGACATGTCCAAAGGGCAGTTTCAGGCATACTCTCCAGTCCAACTGGTGAATCTGGGAATTTTGAGGTAATGTTACAACTGCCTCATGTACGTAGACAACCCTCTCCTCCTACCATCAAACACTAGTATATGTGAGAGATGCAATTATACAGCCAAACTGGAGGCAAAGCTCTCTCAACCCAAGACTGGAACTGACAGTCAAGAGGAGAAGGAAAATACTTGCAACACACCACCAGTCTCACATAGACCTACTAAATCAACACAGGCAAGTAACACACATAAATACACAAAAACATACTCGGAGGCTCTAAATAAAAATCTGCAAAAGCAACAGAGACCTCCAAAGCAGACACCCAAGCAACCTCCACACCCCATCACATACCATGAAACACATATTTCACATAATCAGTGTGCCACGCAATCACAGTCCTTAAGGCAAAATAACATACCGAACACACTAGTAATAGGCAACTCTATAGTCAGGCACACTGATGTCCCACTAACTAGGCTGGACAAGGAGAAGGTTACAGGTAGCTGCCTGTCAGGCACTAGGACGCACCACATAACACAAGCACACAGGTCACTCAAGAACAAGTACAAATACGACTCTGTCATTGTCCATGTTGGTGTGAATGACCTGAGCCGTACCTCCCTGGACTACATGAAAAGGGACATGGAAGAGCTCTCTGATCACGTAGCCCAGGCCGGTATGACCCTGACCCTGTGTAGCATCCTGCCCTCGCCAAGAATGATGCCACAACATAAAGAAAAAAATCATCAATTTCAACAATTGGCCAAGTTTCTGATGTCATTCAAAGGCGATCCAGTATCTGTCCACCTGGGATGACATGCTCGTTAAGCCACGTTGCTTCGCAAGAGATGGCTTGCACCTGTCACACTTAGGCTTTTGAATACTGGCCAAGGCTTTTGCCGCCCCCATAGTGCCCTTTTTAGGCAAGGCTCAAAAGACAAACCCACCACCGTAAATAGCACAAGTAACCAAAAACTGAGGGTAATGCTGCTCAACGCCAGAAGTCTAAACATCAAAATGCATGCACTCGAGGCACTCCCTGGTATGGAGAACATTGATATCTGTGCAGTAACAGAAACCTGGTTTAAGGCCCCAGAGAGCACCCCAGCACTACCAGGCTATAACTTATACCATACTTTTCGGCCACAGAATCCAGACCGAAACACAAAAGGTGGGGGTTTATCCATATTCATCAAGGATTACCCACACCTCCAGGTTAGTGGCACAGAACAATGCCTCAGAGATCATCCATGTGCAACTAACAATAGGAAAAACTGCAATTCAAATTGTATCCTGCTACAGATCACCCACCATGACCCAGGACCCCCATTCCGCGTTTCTGGCGACACTGGAAAATATGAAGATTCTACCAAATGCCCTAATATTGGGTGACTTCAATTATTCAAACATTAACTGGGAGAACTACTCAAGTACTAACTCCCTTGCCCAACGCTTCCTAGAATTTATAAACTCGAAAGCCCTGGATCAACTGGTAAGCACCCCCACTGGAGGTGACAACATATTGGACCTGGTCATCACCAACATGGGCGACCGGTGTTCTACACTGGAGATCAAACCCTCACTGGTTAGATCAGACCATAGACTAATCACTCTGGATATCCACATTCCACCCCCACCCCAATCAAGGAAACCACCGTGAAAAACTTTTCAAAAGCAAACTTCACGTTACTTAAGACCAAGGTGGAAAGGTTCACAGCCCCCATGCTAAAGGACAATGCTGTCCAAGCTGCTGAATCCATTACAGAGGCACTCTATGAACACCTGCAAGAATGCATGGATCGTGCTATCCCAATCAAAACCAAGACTCACTCCTCCAAGAAAAGGAAACCAGTCTGATGGATCCCTGCCATAAACAAGCTATACAATAAAAGAAGGAAACTAGTGCAGAAAAGAGTAAAATCCCAAAAAGGAAAGACATCCCTGATTAGTATCAGCAAGAAACTATGATCCCTCATAAAATCTTCCAAGGCTAGCTTCGAAAGCAAAATTGCCAAGGACTCTAAAGATAACCACAAAGCGTTCTTTAGCTATGTCAAGAACCTAAGTGGAAACTCTCAGATCTGCTCTGAGTTAGTGCAGAATGGCACAAAATACACTGAACCAACTGATATTGCCAACATTCTGGCAAACAGGTTTAGTGCAAACTTCACCCCCCTCTCACCCCCTAAAGGGCCCATAACCATACCAGAAGAATGTAGAGCCCCAGCAGTCACTGACACACAGGTTAAAACAGCCCTATCCAAAGCCAAAAATACATCTTCAGTGGTACCAGATGGTGTCCCAGGCTGCGCTTTTACGAGCTCCAAAATGAACTAACCCCTCACCTAAACACACTGTTCAAACTCAGCCTTCCTACAGGCTACATACCCATAGAGTGGAGCACAGCAACAGTTATCCCATTCCACAAAGGTGGAGCCACATCGGACCCCGGGAACTATCTCCCTGTAAGCCTGACTAGCCTGGTCTACAAAGCTATGGAACGCATCATCATGGAATTCATTAACAGACATTGGGAACCTTCAAACATTGGACCCTACCCAGTTTGTCTTTGTTAAGGGCAGATCATGCCTCCAAAACCTGGTGGACCTCTTTGAGACAGTTACCAAGGCTTTAGACGAGGGAAAGGAGGTCCCCACAGCCCACCTAGACCTCGCAAAGGCTTACAACACCATTCCCCATTCTGGTACTATAGACAAGCTCACCAGCCTGAACATAAAGCCCTATGTCACGAGATGGGTTGCCATTTGGCTCACGGATAGAACCCACACGGTGAGAGTTGCAGGCTCTAGGTCTGACTCTAAACCAGTTACAAGTGGCATCCCCCAGGGCTCAGTCCTAGGACCCCTCATGTTCGGTATATACTTCTCAGAGGTACAGGCAAGCACAGGAGGACTATGGCTGACCAAGTTCGCAGACGACTGCAAACTAGGGGCCATAATTGACTCTCCAGCTGATATAGACATCCTCCAGAAGGGTCTCACTGAGACAGATACCTGGCGTCAAAATCATGGCCTCAAGCTAAATGCAAAATTGCATAGTCATCCCCTTTGGAAAAAACAAAGTACCCGTGAACTACCACATACGTGCTAGTCCACTAAATACAGAAAATGTAATAAGGGATCTGGGGACCCAAGTACATAGTAATCTCTCCTTTGATAATCATATTGCCAAGGTAATTAGAAAATCTTTCTATGTCGCCCACCTAATCACAAAAGGGCTTGCATCTCGAACAAAAGAGGTTATTGTGCCCCTCTACTCATCACTCATCAGACCCGTCATAGAGTACAACGCCCCATTTGGGATGTACCTTACAAGACACCTGCAACAGCTGGCAAGACCGCAGAAGTACCTCACCAAGAGGATTACTGGCCTCAAACATATGCCCTATGCAGCCCGACTGAAAAACTCCAGCTATACTCGGTTGCATACCGCTTACTCATAGGTGATCTCTGCCTGACATATGAGGCCACGTCCAACCCAGAATTGATGGACATGCTCCACCTAAAAAAAAAAAAAAAAAAAAAAAAAACAAAACCCCAAGAGCCACACGCTCTAGGGATCTAAACCTCGCCACAACAATAAATAGGATGTGCTGGAGGGATAGATTTCTGTCCCAGAGACTCCCCATGCTTTGGAACAGGATTCCAATCTACATTAGGCCGAGCCCCTCACTAACACTCTTTAAGAGAAACCTTGATGATTGGATGGGAAACAGAAAATTAACCCCGGGGATCACTGCAGTGGTTCTGCTGGACCGAGACACAGGGAACTAAACTAAGGGGGGCGGCTTATAGATGTCCTTGGGCAGATAGCCTAGTACTTACCTATGAGCAAATGATCACATTAATAACAATGTCCTAAGCATGCAAACAGTTGTGAGGGACCTGGGCACCCAAGTTGACAGCAATCTAACTTTTGACCACCATGTTGCCTCCATTGTACGGAAAGCATTCTACATGGCTCACCTCATTAATAAGGGCATTTCTTCCAGGAATAAGGAAGTCATAACTTCCCTGTATTTCTCCTCCCTTATCAGGCCCATCATCGAGTATAATGTACTTTTCAGCATGTACCTCATGAAGCACATGCAGCGGCTGGCAAGACCACAGAGGTTCCTAACCAGGAGAATCCAGGGCTTCAAAATCTGTCCTACAAGGATAGGCTAAAAGCCCTGTCCCTCTACTCTCTCTCATACATACTCCTCAGAGGTTATCTATGTCTGGCATTACAGAGCAATCTCTGACCCCACCTTAATGAAATTGCTGCATACCCACAAGCCAAACTCCACCCACGCAACCCGCATGGAAAACCTCAACTTGGTCTGTGACATCAGTAGGACTTGTTGGCGGGACAGATTTGTCTCCCAGAGACTCCCCCATCTGTGGAATGGACTCCCTCTCCATGTCAACCAGAGTACTTCATTATCCCTCTTTAAGAGGAACCTGGATGACTGGATGGGAAATAGAAAATACACCCCTGGGGTTCCACCTGTATCTCTGCTGAACAGGGGCATCGGGTGCTGTCTTGTGGGAACATGGGCTAATTTATTGGCTAGGCTTATAAAGGCCTCCGGGCCAGTAGCCTAGTAACTTGCTATGATCCTATGAACTGCTGTGATTTGAAAGAAACCTAGAAACAGTGGCAGTTCAGCAAGTAGTTCTGGGCTTCTGCAAACTAACACAGCAGTATTTATGTATGTTGTAAAGTATTAGTTTCTCTGTTTAAAAATGCCCCTTTTACTCACTGACATAATTCTTGCTACTTTCCCATTAGGTGAATCACAGCAGTCTTGACTCTGACAGCAAAGATAATTACCTTTCCATCTCTAACCTTCATTGGATTGCTAATTGTATACTGACAGCTTGAATTCGTACTCATGGCATAATGTATCTGTGATTTTTTCCAGTCTGGTTTCTGCAAAAGAGATAGTACTAAAACAGCCCTCTCAGGGGCCCTGAAAGACCAGCATAGTGGTAAGGGATTAATAGTATTATTCTTATGTTGTGGTCCTCCTTGATCTGTTTCCCTCATTTGACACAATAAATCACAGCATTTCCTTGATTGGCTTTGAACCTATCCTAGATCTACAAATACTGGCCTGGAATGGTTTGCCTCCCACATTACAGGTCATACCCAACAGCTTGTGTCTGGGACAGTGTTGCATCTGGTATTCCACTGCATACCTACATTTTTCTATTGTGTATGTGCTTCCACTAGGTGAACTCCTTAAAGAGAGAGGTGTTTGAGTCACTGCTGTTTTCCTCAGGACATGTGGTCCGCAGCAGATTTACTAGATTGTGATATAGAAATCTATCTGACACTACATGGTTGCTAAACACTTGTGACTAAAAGCATCTCTAAGACTAGCCACTGCTGTTCATGTCACCCTGAGGGAAAGCTAACTGTCCAACCCTTGGTCTCAGTGTGATAAATAGTGGTGATAGTTTGGTCTTTGTTAAGAAGTTAAGAAATCTTGTTGCAAATTTTTGTGACATACTGACATTTATGGACCAGGTGTCATCTGTCATCTCACTCATCAAGAATCTTCTTCTTCCTGACAATCTGTTGGTGATAGTTCATGCCATGGTATCCTGTCAGCTTGACTACAGCATCTACTTTTACCTCGGGCTGTCTGACAGTGAACTGGATTATCTGCAGCTGGTTCAGAATTCTGCAGGGAGGTTAAACACAGGTACTACTCTTTCCCCATGTAGCAGTCCTCCTCTGTGTAATGACTGCCAATTTGAATGTGTATCATCCTTCTTTTTTTTAGGTGTGGTTTGATGATTTTCTTCTTAGCCACACATCCCAGAGAACATTGGGGGTTATCAGAGCCAAAGAGGAACATACAGTTGTTTGTACTGTTCCTTCTTTGCTTCCGCAAGGGATGTTGCAGCAAGCATCCCTGCTCCATCCCCATAAGCATGTCAAGTGATCTTCCCAGACTCCACTGGAGGAATCTCACTTCCCTGTCTGTTTCTGAGCACCTGATACCTTTCCCATCTCCCTGGAAGAGGCATGCATTCCATGTCCCTTCAGTCCCGTCTCTTCCTTCATGGCTTCTCCAGTGCTGGAGCTGCTAATCAAATCCAGTCAACTGGATTGCAGTAAGAATTCCATCCTACTGCACCATTGTGCCAGGTTCAAACATCCATTATCTTTAAAGTCTTACTGTTAGTTTACTTGGCCCTACATAACTTGTATCCTTCCTATCTTATGGAACTCTTGATCCCGTATTGCTTGAATAGTACCTTTGGATCTTCTATCAGGCTGCTAATCTCTATAACCTTTTTCTGTTGTGGTTGATGGAATGCTTTGTACTCTACAGATTTAAAACTTCCCTTAAAGCACATGTATTCGCATTACCATTTGACACACAACTTATTTTTTTCCAATCCTGGCTTTTACTCATCATCATCATCGTCGTCGTCAATCCGCTTCTTCCCATTTTCTACATGGGATTGAAATGTCATGTTAACTGTCGCCATCCTTCTCTCTCAAGTCAGTGCCACACTCTTGCCTTCTTTGACACTCATGCCTGACTGTCACAGAGCTTCTCACACACAGTCCATCCACCTCTTTGCTGGATGCCCTTGTTTCCTCTTACCTTCTTCTTGTCTGTCCCATATCTTCTTACCATATTGTCTTCTGTTTCTCTGTATGTGTGCCTGAACCACCATAATCTGTTCTCTTTGATCTTTTCTGCAAGTGGAGCTACTTTGGGTTCTGCTCTTATGTCCTATGTCCTAATTTCTTAGTCTGTCCCACAATGTGCATCCTACCACCCTTCTGAGGCACTTCATTTCCATCACCTCTAGCTTTCTCATGTGCTGTCCCTTTACTGTCCAATTTCTGTACCGTACAGAAGTACTGGTTGCACCACTGTTTTATACACCTTACTTTTCAGCTTCTTTGGCATTCTTCTGTCATACTCTACACTTGACACCCTATGCCAGTTGGCTGCAGTCCCTCTGATTCTAGCTTTGAGCTCATCATTCAGACTTCCCTTCTCCTCAACCACACTTCCCAGGTACTTGAAACTGGTAACGTGTTCCAGTATCTTCCCAGCTATCTCAATGCTCAGCTTCTTCCTATTTCTGCAGTTTGCTGTTATTACCACTGTCTTATCTGTAATTAGTTTTGTCCTATAATGTGCCATCAGTTTTGGATTCTATTTGCCTATCCGTGCGAAAGTTCTGCAGGGTCTGACTGCACTGCCACATCATATGCATACAGCAACTTTGTCCCTGTTTGCTAATGTAGTCCATCACCATTATGAACAGCAGTGTGCTCAAAGCTGAACCATGCTGCACACTCACTTCTACTGGGAACCCCTCTGTGAGACTGAATGCTGTTCGTACTTGAATCATTGGGCCATTGTACATGGCCTGCGCTAATTCTCCCGATGTTTCTGGGACTTTGATCCACTGCAGTACTGCCCAAATCAGCTTTCTGGGGACCTTGTCATATGCTTTTTCCAAGTCTAGGAAAGCCCAGTTGTTTTTTTTTCCCCTTCTCCTGCTTCTTCGCAACTATCTCTCTCACTTCAAACAATGGGTCAGTCATGCTACATCCTGATCTGAATTAGAACCATTCATCTCCCATCTTACTTTCTACTACTCTGCGTATCCGGTTTATTACTCACCCTCTCCAAAACGTTCATGCAGTGTGACAGGAATTTGATACCTCTGTATTGCCCACAGTTGTAAATGTCCCCTTTATTCTTATACACTGGCACAATTATACTTATTCTTCAGTCATCTGGTATACTCCTTTCTCTCCACACTACTTTGATTACTGTCAGGAGCCATTTCTCCCCTATCTTATCCAACATCTTGATCATATCTGCTGTGACCTCATCTGAGCCTGCTTCTTTCTCAAACTTCATTTTCCTTATTGTTAGTCTTATTTGTTCTAGGGTTGGCTCATTCTCTTCTCTCATTGTAGGCGGTGACTTGGATAGTACAGCTTCTATGAGATTTTCTTCATTCAGAAGTTGCTGAAAGTACTCCTTCCGTCTGCCTTTGATGTCCTGTGGACTGTTGATCATGTTGTTGCTGGAATCCCTTATGAAGGGTGTCTGACTATCTTCGGTATATTTCTCCCTTTGTCTTGCAACCTGATATATTTTCTTTGTGCTAGCTATTGAGTCATTTTCCAGAAGCTGATAGAGTGCTTCCAATGCCCTGTTCTTTGCTATCGCAACTCTATTCTTGGCTTCTTTATTAGCCAACCAGTATTCTTTCCTAGCCTAATCCACCCTTTCTTTCTCCCACTTTTTCTTGCATGCCTTCTTTCTTTTGATGACTTCCTGGACTTCTGCGTTCACCACCAGCTTTCCTTATTTCCATACCTATCTCAGCCACATATCTGTTATGTAGTCCTCACACATGCTATTTTGAGGTGCTGCCATTCTTCTTCAGCTCCACCTGTTTCCTTCTCTTCTTTGGGTGCTAGAGTCCCGAGTAATCCCTTGAACTGTTGTGCTTTCCCTCTAGTCAACTTCCAGGTTTTCATCCTGGTCTCTGTTGACCTTAGTGCATTCTGTGACCATTGCTTGCATCTGATTGTCGCAGCCAGTGGTTTATGCTGTGGGATGACTTTGCAATCACTGATTCTACACCAGTGCCCTTTTCTTACTAGGAGGAAGTCTACCTCTGTCGCATGTTGGCCACTCTTGTATGTGATCTTGTGACTTTCTCTCTTTCTGAACCATGTGTTGGCTGCTGTCAAGCCATTTGCCAGACAGAAGTTTAGAATGGCCTGTCCTTTATTCCTGTCGCCCCACCCACGTGGACCCAGGCAGAACTCGTATCCTGTTCTGTCTGTCCCGATATGTGCATTCAATTCATCAATTATCAACACCAATTCATGTTGTTCTGCTTTATCAAGTAGGTCCTGCAGCTGCTGTATGAATGCACTTGTTTCCTCACTATCACAGCATATGCTGAGATTATGAATACTGCCTTATCATTAGGCTGGAGTTTGATTGCCATATGTCTGTCATTAATTTTAATGATATCCCTCACTGCCTTCTGAAGCCTCTTTCTCACCACAATTCCCACACCGTTTCTAGCCTGTCCTCTTCCTCACTAGTAGACTCTGGATCCCAAGCCAAGTGTCTTTGCTACACTGCCCTTCCATCTTGTCTCTTGAAGACATAAGATCTCCAGCCTTCTCTGTACTGTCATGTCACCCACTTCGAAGCTGCATCCTGTCAGTGAACCTACATTGAGTGTAGCAATTCTTAGTCCGTGTTTGGCAGGTTGATTGGTTTTACGTCCAGCTTTCGCACAACACAACTATCCCAGGTAATCCAGGCTGGCCAGCTGGACACTGGCCTGCCAATAGATTATTGTCCCAGGGCTGCTGGGCATTATAGAGGGCATGCACTGGCCAGTAGAGGCACATATACCCCTCCCATCATTAGCATGGATTCTTAGCATAGGTCAGAGTAGACTGGGTCCTCAACCCACTTATCACTACTACCCATGCCCATTTGGTGACATTAATCAACATAACAGAATCATCTAGAGCTGTATTTTTACACCATTGAGTGACTATCCCTCCCAATCCTGACTTTTACTGTACTCAGCGCTTAACAGATTTCAGTATCTGATAATGTCCTTTCTTAGATCACTGTTGCAGTCTGTTGGGGTTATCTCGCCAAATAACATGAATGCCTGGCTGGGGTACCAAAGCCAAAACTTTTCATAGAGCCATACGTCTAACATATGACCTAAGCCTGTGAACTTAAGGATACATAAGCAGATGTATGAGAGTGAAAACCTCAGACTGTCTCACTGCCAATCCAAACACAGAACTCTCACGTTGGTCTTTTCTGTATGTGATTTTTGGTATCTTGTACCTTCACTGATTCAGGTAAGGGCCCCACTAGGGAGCATTCCTTGTTTTTTCTAAAATGTTCTGGTGATTCACTGCTATTACTTGCCAGCTAAGCGAGAAGTACAATTGTGGTAGGCGGTTTCCTTGTCAGGATCTCCACTCTGTCTCTTTTGCCTAGGTGGAGAACATGTCTATAAAAACTGCAGTATCTGTCAGTTGTTTATACCAAAAACCCTATGTACCTGTCTTTCCTATCTTCATTCTTATTTGGAGACCCAGTGCCTTAAGCGCCTTGCCCAAGCTAAAATGTCAGATCCTTTCACTGCCTTTGGCAGATCCCTCTGCTTATTCTTTTCCTGTGGACAAGCCCTCTAAGCAATTACCTGCTGTTAATGCCCTTCTCTCTGATAAAGATAGTAGGGAAATAGACAGAATTTGAAAAAAAGGTATACACCTCTTGTACTCTGGAATTCAGGTCTGTGAATTACCAGACTCCCATGACAAAATATGCACTGTTTATTCTGGTAAATTTGAATAAAACTTGTGTCTTCTGTGGAACTACCTGGCATTAAGCAGTAGGCCATGTCTGTGGTGGCTCAGGCCTCACAGGTTGCATAGCATCAGTTGCAGTTATGATGCAGTAGAAGCTTCTTGTAGAGCAGCTGCTATTGGATCTGTCATTAGAAGGTACACATGGCTTTGTTCACAGTCCTTACCTGAGGACATTAAAGCTAAGCATGCGAATTCAGCCCCTGAATAGGGGCTTATTCGTCCCTGAAGCTGCCAACCTGTATAAAGCCTTGAACGAATAAGGTAGAATTATGAAGGGTTGCAGACAAATTTTCCTCACTTCTCTCCCCCAGTAGTAGGGATGTTGCCCAGCTAAGTCTACCTCCTTCTCTTGCAAGGACTCTAGGCCCCTAAAGAAGGACAGGAATATTCCTATAAAGAGATTTTAAGATAAACTTGACAGGGATTCTAAGTCACTGAGGCCTCACTAACCAGACTCCTACTATCCTTCCTCAGTTCACCCCTCCCTCCCTGTATCAAAAGGACTAAACTCATCTCTTTTAAACTGGCTGCTAAAAACTTCAGACAAATGAATTATTCCCTTTATTCAGCAGGGATACAGAATGAACTGGAAGGAGGGTCCCGTCTTTCAAAAGTATTCCTCCATCCCCTCCCAATCAAGTAAACCTCTTACCTTTTATCTTAAAAGCCCTGCTCAAACTAGGTACAAGAGAACCTGTTCCACAACAGTTCATAGGAAAAAAAATTTATTCTAAACTTTTTTGTAGTACGCAGAAAAGGAGAATGGAGACGTACTGAATTTGTCCATTCTCAATACCTTTCTCAAGGTTGCCTCACTCAAAATGTCACTCCAGAATATTTTGCCTTTCATCTTCACTCCATCTTTCCTGGTGTCTTTGGATATAAAGGATTCCTATCTCCACATCCTTCCTTTGGGAATTTCTAAGATTTTCTGCTTGTTCATCACACTTTCACTTTTCTACTTTCCAGCTGGTTTGTCAACAGCCCCCAAGGTATTCACAAAGTGCCTGGCACCAGTCATTTGCAGAACTCAGGGAATTCAAATATTCCCATATCTAGATGACCTGTCAATACAGGTACCATCTAAGCAGATCCTTCTACATCATCTCAACTTTACTGTTGACCTCCTACAGAGTTTGGTGTCCACGATGAACTTAAAAAATCCACTCTGAATCTTGTCTAAGACCTGATCTTTCTGAGCCGTGGGCGGGACTTGTAACTCATTTAGGCCTTCCTACCACAAGACCACTTACAGGCCCTCTCCAGCTACTTCCAGTCTCTTCTACCCTTCAAACCTGCACTTTAAAAGAACCTGTCTGGACCTTGTGATTCATGCCAACAACCAATACCCATGGTGCCCTTCACCAGACTCCATATGAGAAAGATTCACTAGTACCTGAAACCTGTCTGATACCAACATTCCCATTCCTTGGACTCCCAGATCCTCCTACTTCTCTTTCAAAAGAGTGGATTTCAGTGGTGGATATCACAGGTAAACCTCAACCCATTCATTCCATTCAAGCTGCAGATACCTCACCAGGGCCTGCACACAAATGCCTCAGATATAGCCTGAGGGGCACAGATGAGCTGCCTAAGAGTCCATGTCCACTAGCCAGCAAATCAGAGGACAGAACACATTATCCTGAAAGATATGTAGGCACTAATTCAGGCCATGCAAATTTTCTCTCACACTCTGTCTCCAAGTCCCCTCAGAATTTCACAGACAACACTGAGGTCATTTGATACATAAACAAACAAGTTGGGCAAAGTCTTATCAGCAATGCAGATTGGTCCTTCTAGCATTGGAACAGGTCATAAAAGCAAACATATCCATTCAGTCAATTTGCATTCCTTCTCAGAATAACATCCTGATGGAGTTTCTAAGCAGATCAAGGTTAGACCTTCACGAATAGATACTAAACATGGTCCACAAATGGGGTATTGCACAGATAGAACTATTCGCCTCCTTTCATAACAGATAACTACAGCTGTTCTTGCCATCAGGCATGGAGGATAGTTGCTATGTTCTTTCCTTGTGTAGAGAAGTTTCTTTATGCCTTCCCTCCTGTGTTCTGCTCACCACGGTCTTGTTAAAGATGTAGAGGGGCAAACCAAAAATCTTACTGTTGACTCCCTATTGGCCCAAGCAGCATTGATTCCTCCTTTTGCACCACCTAGGTAGGTGTTGTCATCATAAATTACCCCTCAGAATGGACTTGTTCATGCAACACAAAGGCTTTCTTCTTCATCCCAGGCATCTCTCAGCCTGAGATTATGGATGATAGGATTCTGATCCCTTTCATATACCAATTTTTTGAGGTTCTTCAGGAGGCAAGAAAACCTACCACTATAAAGTCTTAGATATCGAAATGAAAAAGATTTCCGGCAGATAGTCATCCTAAAAACACAGGGACCTTATAAAATCTAAGGTTTCTCCTATCCTCTGTTTTGTGTGAATGACTTAAAACTGGTCTGGCCTATTCCTCAATTGGGGCACACCTTTCAGTCATTTCTGCATTTTTGTCTCTAGACTCCCTCTTTCTTTTCAGGATAGAGATAAAACAGTCTCTTAAAGGTGTCCTTCATTTAAAACATCCTAGGAAAACTAATATACCTTACTGGGATTTTAACTTTGCCTTAATAAATCTCACTCTGCCTCCCTCAAATTCTGTACTTGGAAAACCATCCATAGTAAGTTCATAGGTAGGTACTGGGCTATTGGCCCTAGGGCCTATATAAGCCTAGCCAAATGGTACCCTGGCTTTTGCCACCCAAGAAAATTATTTTCCTGTACCCCTGTCAAGCAGAGCCACAGAAGTGATCCCCAGGGTGAATTTCCTATCTCCCATCCAATCATCAAGATTTTTCTTGGAGTGCTAATGAGGAGCTTTGTTTGATATAGGTAGGTAGTTTGTTCCAGAGTATGGGACAGGAATCTATCCCTCCAGCATGTTATGTTTATTGTGGTTGACAAGGTTTAGGTCCCTAGAGCATGTAGCTCAGAGGGATTGGGATTTCTTTAAGTGGAGCATGTCCATTAGTTCCGGGTTTGACATAGCTTTGTATGTTAGGCAGAGATCACCTTTGAGTAGGCGATATGTGACAGAGTAAAGCTGGAGTTTTTTGAGATGGTCTGCATAGGGCATCTGTTTGAGGCCAGTAATCCTCTTTGTGAGGTATTTCTGTGGCCTTTCCAGTTGTTGTAGATGTCTTGTGAGGTACATAAAGGGGCGTTGTACTCTATAATGGGTCTAATGAGTGACGAGTAGAGGGGAACAATGACCTCTTTTTTTCCTGGATGAGAAAGCTTTTGTGATGAGGTGTGCCACATAGAAGGATTTCCTGACTACTGTGGCGATGTGATTATCAAAGGAGAGACTACTGTCCACCTGTGTCCCAAGGTCTGTTATCACACTTTCGGTGTTAAGTAGCCTACCGCCTGTGTGGTAGTTCATGGGTACAGAGTTTTTACCAAAGGGGTTGACAGTGCACTTTTTGACATTGAGCTTGAGGCCATGGCTTTGACACCAGGCATCTGTCTGTGAGGCCCTTTTGTGGGATGTCCACATTGTTAGGAGTTTTGATTATGGCTCCTAGTTTGAAGTCATATGCAAACTTTGTTAGCCAAAGATCTTTTGTGTTAGCCCGTACTTCAGAAATGTAGACACCAAACAGGAGAGTAAGACTGAACCCTCTGGTACTCCACTTGTCACTGGTCTGAAGTTGGATTTAGAGTCTGCTACTTTCACTGCATGGGTTCTGTCAGTGAGCCACCTGGCAACCCATCTTGTGACATAGGGATTTATACCTAGTTTAGTGAGTCTCTAGAATTCCAATGTGGGGGATGGTGTCAGAAACCTTGGCGAGATCTAGATAGGCTCTGTGAACCACCTTACCCTCATCTACGGCTTTGGTGACCGCTTCAAAGAAGTCTGTCAGGTTTAGGAGACATGATCTTCCTTTTACAAACCCGAACTGGGTACGGTCCAGAGTTTGGAGATTACCAATGTCATTGTTTGTAAGTTCCATGATGATACGTTCCATAGCCTTGCAGACCAGGCTCGTCTGGCTAATGGGGTGGTAGTTCCTGGAGTCCGTGGTGGCTCCCCCTTTGTGGAGTGGGATAACCGTTGCTGTGCGCTATTCAGTGGACACAAAGCCAGAGGTGAGGCTATGATTGAACATGGTACTTAGGTGGGGGTGCCAGTCCGTTCTATAGTTCATGTAGAACGCAGCCTGGGATGTTGTCAGGTCCCATAGATGCTGTGGTCTTGGCTTTGGAGAGTGTGTTTTTTACCTGTGCAGCCGTGATTACAGGAACTTTGCATTCTTCCGGTAAAGAGATGGGCCCTTTAGGGGATGAGAGAGGGTAAAGTTAGCACTGAACCTATCTGCCAGGATGTTGGCAGTATCAGTTGGTTCTGTATATTCAGCACCATTGTGCTGTAACTCTGAGCAGATCTGAGTGTTGCCATTGAGATTCTTGACATAGCTATAGAATGCTTTGTGGTTGTCTTTAGAATCAGTGGCGATTTCGTTTTCATAACTAGCTTTGGAGGATTTTATGAGGGATCTCAGCTTCTTACTGAGACTGACCTCGGAGTTCCTCCAATCATGGGATTTCACTCTTTTTTGCAACAGTTTCTTTCTTGTGTTGTAGAGTTTGTTTATTGCAGGGGACCACCAGATTGGCTTCCTTTTTTTGGAGGATAGTATCTTGGTTCTGTTAGGGATTGCACGATCCATGCACTCGTGTAAGTGCTTATAAAGAGCAATTGTATAGGATTCAGCAGTCGTACCTCAATTGTCCATCAGCATGGGTGTCGTGAAGTTTGCCACTTCTGTCTTAAGAAGCGTGCAGTTGGCTTTGGAGAAATGTGTTACGGTGGTTTCCCTAGTGGGAGATGGGGGCGGGATGTGGATGTCTAGGATGATTTCTTGTGGTCGGGTCTGACCGAGGAATTGACCTCTGGTGTGGAGCACCAGTTGCCCATGTTGGTAATGACCAGGTCTAGGGTATTGCTGGCCCTGGTGGGGGTGTGGATAAGTTGATCCAAGGCATTGGAATTTATGAATTCCAGAAAACATTGAGCACAAGAGTTGGTACATGAGTAGTTTATCCAGTTAATGGTGGGGTAGTTGAAATTGCCCATTATTAGGGTGTTAGGTTGTGCCCTAATATTTTCCAGTGTATCAAGAAATGAGGAGTGGGAATCCTGGAGCATGGCAGGGGATCTCTAGCAAGCTACAATTTGGATTGTGGTCTTGCCCAGAGTTAGTTGCACTTGGAAAATCTCGGATGCATTATGCTGAGCAACTAGCCTGGAGGTGTGGATATCCTTAATGAATATGGACATGCCTCCGCCTTTAGTGCTTCGGTCCAGGTTAGGTGGCCGAAAGGTGTGGTATGAATTATAGCCTGGTAATGCAAGGGTGCTCTCTGGAGCCTTGAACTAGATCTCTGTCACTGCACAGATGTCGATGTTCTCCATTTTAAGGAGTGCCTCGAGTGAGTGCATTTTGAGGTTTAGACTTCTAGCATTAAGTATCATTACCCTCAGATTTTGCTTGCTTGTACCTGTTACGGTGGTGAATTTGTCATTTGAGTCTTGCCTAAAAAGGCACTATAGGGGTGGCAAGAGCCTTAGCCAGTATCCGGAATCCCAAGGGCGACAGGTGCAGGCCATCTCTGGCAAAGCATCGTGGTTTGTCAATCATGTCATCCCAGGCAGACAGATACTGGATCCCCTTAGAATGACACTAGAAGCTTAGCCAATTGTTGAAGTCAATCATTTTGTCCTTGTACTGTGGTATCATTCTGGGTGATGGCAGGATGCTACTCAGGGCTAGGGTCATACCTGCCTGGGCTACAAGATCGGACAGCTCCTCCATGTCTTTCATGTAGTCCAGGGAGGTACGTCTCAGGTCATTCACACCAACATGGACAATTACAGAGTCATATTTTACTTGTTGTGGAGTGACCCGAGTGCATGCATTATGTGGCGGATCCTGGCACCTGACAGGCAGCTGACAGTAACTTTCTCCTTGTTTAGCCTGGTGAGTGGGACATCAATGTGCCTCACTATAGATTCACCTATGACTAGAGTGTTGGGTACGTTGTTATGCCTTATGGGCTGTGGTTGAGTGGCACACTGGGTTTGTGGGCTATGTGTCATTTGGGTTGTGTTGGGGGGTGGAGGTTGCTTGCTTTTCTGCTTTGGAGGTCCCTGTTGCTTGGGTAG
This sequence comes from Protopterus annectens, assembly GCF_019279795.1. Taxonomy (NCBI): domain Eukaryota; kingdom Metazoa; phylum Chordata; order Ceratodontiformes; family Protopteridae; genus Protopterus; species Protopterus annectens. Next base: position 268,075,611 of record NC_056738.1, read on the forward strand.
ATTTTTTTTGAGAGCCTCCACGAATGTAGGTGTGTGTTTTGTATTTTTATGTGTGTGTTTTGGTGGTGTAGGTTTTGAGGGACTATGTGATGAGTGTGATGTGGTGAAAGTGTTTACGTTCTTCTCTTGACTGTCTTATCCAGTCTTGGGTGAAGAGAGCTTTGCTTCCAGTTTGGCTGTATAAGTGCATCTCTCACAGGTTGTAGTGCTGGGTGGTAGGAGGAGAGGGTCCTCTGTGTACATGAGGCAATTGCTGCATTGCCCCAAGATGCCCAGATTCATCAGGTAGACAGGAGAAAACACCGGGAGCTGACTCTTAGACATGCCTGGATAGGTGCTTATTTATTAAGTACTGAAAACTGTTTTCCTCTACACAAGTGAAGAAAGTTGAGTGTTGTAGTAATTTGTAGCTTATTTAGTGCTTACAATGAGTTCTGAACAAGTGCTGAGCTCAAAGAAACAGATTTGAGTGCTGAAACTAGAAAACTGGCTAGCTCAAAGAAACAAAATTAAACTAGAAGGCTTCCCTCCAACACAGAAAGGCTTGGGGACTCAGAAGCTTACAAATAGTCCCGGATACAGCAAATCTGTATCTGGACTAGATGACTTACAGGAAAGGCAGGAAGCAAGCTTAGAAAAAAAATTTTTTTGGAAAGGGGAAAGGAGAAGCAGAAACTAACTGGGTTGGCCTTCTCAAATGTTCTCCCTGGTTTAGGTAGAATGAGGTAATGACACTAGACTGGGAGGAGTGTCCCAGATCAAATTTGCAGTATGGGCGGGCAACTACAAAGCCACCGAATATAAAAACAGGATTCCAATAGGGAGGGAGGGTGAGAAACAAAAATCAGAACAAAGAAACCCAACCAGATGCTTAACAATTGTAGAAAATGTCTAGTTAATACCTCACACACAGTGAAACTAGCTAGCAAAGTACATGCAGACAATAAAAGTGCTATAAATAACTCAGGAATAAGCAAAAAACAGGATACTTAATGTTATATATCACAGATTAGTTAGCTCAGAGCCCTTCCTCTGATTAGCTCAGTGTGAAATGGCAGAAACACTCACAAGTTAACTTCTTAAGTAACAAAGTTGAAACCTGAAACAACTTTAAAAAAAAGCTTGAAAGAACCAGTAAGGTGCTTACTCCAAGCAGTAGTCCAGGCAACCCCAGTCAGCCAATGACCACAATCAATTCACTCTCACTGAAATGCTATACTGGCTTTGGCTAACCTGTGATGGCCTGGAACATGTGCTCAGACACACAGCCTCTACTAACAAACAACTAGGCCCAAAACACAAGCCTGAATATGGACAATGCTACACTACCAACACTACTTAGGTAGAAAAAAACCTGCAGAAATGTTTAAACAGATAAAGGAGCAAGGAGACTCTAGAGAATGCTTTTAACTGCAAACAAGTTATATGCTACAATCCTTAGCAGGAAATCAGAACAAGCAAACCCAACCAGATGCTTAACAATTGTAGAAAATTTCTAGTTAATACCTCACATACAGTGAAACTAGCTAGCAAAGTATATGCAGACAATAAAAGTGCTATAAACTCAGAAATAAGCAAAAAACAGGATACTTAATGTTATGCATTACAGAATAGTTGGCTCAGAGCCCTTCCTCCGATTAGCTCAGTATGAAGTGGCCCTTATATCAGCTAGAAGTGTTTCTGAGCACCAAGCCCTGATGGCATTCCTTCCTTTCCTTATTTTCCCTAAGGACGGTGCATCTTTGTGGGCCATTGCTTCATTTATGCCTAAAGTGGTCAATGAGCTTTCATTTATGCCTAAAGTGGTCAATGAGCTATCCCTCAGTCAGGTTATCTATCCTTCTGCATTTTTCCCTTATCCTCAGAAGAAGGGGAGAGAATCCTCTATTCTCTGGATGTATACAGACAGATCAGATTTCACTTGATAAAACCAAGTCCATTCACAGGACTGACCAGTTGTTTCTTTTCAGGAAACCAGTTTGGGAATCCAGACTCTAAGTAAACTATTGTTAACTGGAGTTCTAGGTCTGCTTCCTTCTGTTACACCCACCATGTTAAATCTTTACCTTCTTTCGTGAAGGCACATTCCTGTATAACAGTTGCCTCCTCTGGAGCCTTTTATAAAGGTATTGACTGAAGAGCTATCCTAGAAGCAGCATCTTGGTCTTCTGTAGATACCTGCACCAAACCAAATATGCACAGTAAATGTTTTCTCTAAATCCAGAGCCTACTTTGGCAGGTCATTTCTCTCAGGATTAATTGACAGTTCTCTTATGCCTCATCCATCCACCCTTACCACTCACTAAGCTTTGGAAATCACCCAACAGTTTGGAGTACTGCAACATTGATCTAAGGATGGACATAGTACAGTACTGTAAAAACTTACCATAACAGATGTACTACTGATCACCGTTCCAGTATTCCTTCTCACCTGTCCATCCCTTTTCTTTGTCTTTAACTAGGTTTTACCCTACTTCTCATGGAGTGAGGTAGACCTTTTATCTACCTCGTTCTCCTCTTAGCTGACCTATCTTGTATCTTCAGGTGTCTCCAGGTCTTCTGACTTTGAAATAGTCTGAGGTTTTCATGTTTGTACGTCTGCTTCTGTACCTTTATGCCACGGGCTTAGTTCTTGCATCAGACATATGGCTCTATGGAGAGTGTTTGGTTTAGCACTCCTGCCAGACGTCCAGATCTTTTGATGACATAACATCAACAGTTAGAGATGTTGCAACAATGAACAGTATGACATCTATTGTTATAGTAAGTTCTTACACATCTGTACTTTTACATCCAGCCTTAGCTTGTTTAGTATACACAGATAGTACTCTTAATCATTGTGCATTTTATTGTATTATTTTAGGCTTTCCAAAACAGTTATCTTGTTTTCTTGCTGTCATCCCAACTTGTCCTTTACTGTGCTGTATCAGTTATTGTTTTATGCTTTCTATTTATGTATTGATTTTATTTAATTTTTTTAACTTGTTGTGGTCCTTGTGAAGCAAGCATCTAAATGAACTTGAACTTTCCTAATTGGTGAAATAAAATATTAAAATATATGAAAACTAGAACTGATCTAGTTAGGAATGCCTTCAGACTTACTAAACATTATGATCCTGTTAGGAATTCCTTCAGACTTACTAAACATTAGTTTAAGTACAGTATTGTAAAATAAATTTCCGTCACATAATGCAAAACAATGGTTTTAAAAATGCTATGATGTGAAGTTGTTCTATCTCGCCGTTCATTCTGACTGATGGGTTTGGCGCTGACTCGGCCAGCTACAAAGCTCGACGTTTCCAACCAGCTCGAGGCCAACTCCCTATCCCATGATGCACCATGTGTTACCTCAGATCTCGTTTGCTGCTGCAATGGATCAGGGGATCCTTCACAGCTCTGGCCAGTGAAAGTTTCTTTATTATATTTTCTACAATATTGTATAGTTCTTAGAGTGGGGATTGCTATCCCTTTTATTTCACCTCTTTGTAAAATACTTTAGGTATTTTTAGAACTCTGTTCTAATGTCTTAGTAGTAGGCTATTTGTCTAGCTCTCATGGCCATTTATATTTTGGGCCTTTGTTATCTCCCTTTCCCTTGGAAAAATTAATGTAGTAGTGTATAGTGCTTCTTCTGAATATTTAGATAGCAGACTAAATTAGTTCGTCTTCATTTGAGTGTGTGTGCTTAATTAGTTAATTCATAGAGCCTGTTTAAATTAGAGGGCTAGGTTTACCTTTGGAACCTTGTTGGTTATTTCTTTAGATTTGTTAAACTGTCGATTGTTAGGGTCTGTTAAGGTGTTATTTAGCCCTTTGTTTTGCTTTTCTGGGCCATTTAACTTATTTGGTGTTTGTGCATATACTGTATTGTCGAGGCATTTGATTTAGGATGGCTAATCAGGAGAAGGAGAAACAACCCAAATCATGGTTTAAGAAATGCCCTAAATGCGGGCAAAAGATGTCTTTGACTGATGGTCATGTAAATTGTGTGTATTGTTTAGGCAAGGTACATTTGCAGGAAAACTGCTCCATTTGCCATTCCTTCAGTACCCGTGTTTTGTACAAGAGGAAGAGGAAGTTAATTGACAGAGGATTACTAAAATCCTCCTTTCTAGAAACATTGGATAAAGATGGACATGACAAATCTTCAAAACATGATAAGTCATCAAAATCTTCTAAGTGTTCAAAATTGGCATTCTTGGAGATGAGACAGTCTGCATCGAAACCACTTGAAAAATCTTTGACGTCAGCTCCACAGACCTCAGAGCCAGGTTTCATTAACCTTTTGGAGCCATTCCCCAGACGTGGGACTGGTCTCTGCAGTGTTAAAAGCACCGATACTTCAATCAGTGGCTTTATCTATTCCATCTTCTCGGTCCTCGAGAACTCTTTCGGATTTGGATGTGGATCGAGTGTTGCAGAAGTTGTTACAGACACAGGCACTTGCTAAATTATCGGGTCCAACCCAGGGGGCTTCGGAACCAACAAGAGTACCTCCTTCTACTTCTGTTCCTCTCCTGATCCATCCCAGGTCTTTGGAGCTGGAGGAACTGGAACTGATGATTGTGGAGCCTTTGGAGCTGACCCCTTTTCAAGTGCCATCGGTGCTGACTACTCAGACTTCCTCAGTGCCTGTTGAGGAGTATAGGAGCAGACACTCACTGCTCTGGTCCAGGGAGGATAGTCGAACCCATTTTTCGGTTTTGACTCTGCCTCTCGGGGCTTCGGCGTGGATGAGTTTGGCGCTTACCTCGAGATCAGAGCCCACTGTTCTGGTGCCGAGAGAATCCTCTGTTTCTTTGGATCTGGAGGTTTCTTCATACCGGGGCAGAGGTGCCTTCAATGCTATGAGGAGAGTAATGTCCCCCAGGACATCCACAACTTCAGGACCAGTGATCTCCTCCCCTAAGTGCCTCTGTCTTCTTCTGCTTCACAGATCCCACTAAAGCGTAGAGACCCGGAGCCTCAGGAAGCCACACTGGGTGGATCCTGCTCTTCTGAAGCCTCATCAGAAGCTCCCACTGATGAGGTTCCCAGGAAGAGATTATGCAAGAGGAAGCATCTGGACTCCCCACAGGAATCAGCACCGAAGTAGATGAATCAGAAGGGTCCCCATGGTACCCCTTAGAGGATATCTCCTTTGCAGATATCTTGGAAATCCTTAAACAGAGGGGTGGCTGGCAGCCCATCAACCCTACTGATGATGAGTCGGTTCTCCTAAAGGCTTTTGGGTCTCGGCACTCCACCTCTTGGGCGTCTCCGCCCTTCGAAGAGCTTATGGAGCTGGTCTCACGAAGGACGTGGGAGTCTCCGGACACCATGGAGCTTGTCCCTTGGAGGCCTAATACATTTGTAACTTCCCACCAAGACAAGATTTTCTCAGTAAGGGAGTGCCTGTTGATGCCATGGTGGTGCCGGCAGCCACCAAGAAAGAGATGTTGGAAACTTCATCTGCCCATCCTCCTAATAGGGATTCTAGGATCATGAATAGATAAGGAAAGCGCATGTTTAGTTCTGCAACTTTTGCCATGCAATCAATGAACTACCTTACACATTTTAGAAGATTGCAAAGGGATCTCCTAAAAGAGCCTGGAGATACTCTACAAGGTTCAGTAGCTGAGGGAGTGTCAGAGAAGGTTCCCTCCCAGCTTGCTACTCTTAATTCTATGGTAAACTCTTCCATGCTTCTGATCTCGTATGCAGCTGATGGAATGAGTAGGGCAGCGGGTACAGGAATTGCTCTTAGGAGACATTCCTGGATGCACATATGTTCCTTTGCGGAGCCCTTTAAGTCATCCTTTAACACCTCTTTTGATGGCTCGTCTCTTTTCGGGCCCAAAGTGAAGGAAACTCTTACCAGGTGTGAGCAAGAAGGAAAGACTTTGTCTGCCGTCGGAGTCCATTTTTCCACCCCTACTAGACCTTACCCCAAAGGTCAGAGAGGGGAAAGATGTGGTTCTGAAAAACCCAAGAAGCCTTTCAATACACATGTAGTGAACCCCCCTCCATGGGCACAGGAGGGAGCAATAATGGAAGACACCGCCCACATGGCAGAGGGGGTCCACAGAATCAGGGTGACAGAGATCAGTTCTTTGTGAAGCCCTACCAGTGCTCCTGAAAGGAGAACCCCCTGTCCAACTCTGGAGGATGTCGGGGGATGCTTATCTTTGTACCCAGGTGCCTGGCTAAAAATCACAAAAGACAGCTGGGTACAAAGCATCATATCCAGAGAATACTTTGTTCCCTTTGCCACCCCACCACCTATAATAACAAAAATCCTGGACATTCCACCCAGTTACAGGGAACAAGAAACCATAGAGATTCAAAGGTAGTTAGAAAAAAAGAGTCATCCAGCTGGTCCCCGCAGACTAGACAGGATCCAGAACTTATTCAAGGTTCTTTTTACTTCCAAAGAAAACTGGGGACTGGAGACATATTGGATCTCAGCAGACTAAATGGATCTGTCAAAAAGGAGAAGTTCCAGATGGTCACGCCACAGTCAATACTTCCATTTCTAGAAAAAGACATTTGAATGTGCTCTGTAGATCTCCAGGATATGTACTACCATATAAAAATGGCCAGACCATCCAGGGATCATCTGCACTTTCGGATGGGTGCCAGTCACTACCAGTTTCGAGCCCTGCCCTTTGGTCTCACTACAGCCCCCAGAGTGTTTACCAAATGCATGACAACGGTCACGGCTCACCTGAGGAATTTGGGATTCCAGATGTTTCCAAACCTAGATGACTGGCTCCTCACCACCACCACCAGGCATCAGCTTATATAAGCCAGGGACACCACTTTGAACCTTTGCAGCCAATTGGGGATTGCCATAAACTCAGAAAAATCTGCCTTGTCACCATCACAACATATTGTTTTTACAGGAGCAGATTTGGACACCACCACACTTAAACTTCCTTCAGAAAGGGTTTCTGTACTTCAACAACAGATTCTAAAACTTCTATCGAGAGTCAAGGTACCAGCCTCAGAGGTGCTAAAATTGTTGGGGACGATGGCGGCTGCAACCATAGCAGTTCCCTTGGGGCATATGCACATGCAGATTCTACAATGGCTCCTGTTCATGCAATGGTCCTATCAAGAACTTCCAATCTCACATCTGTTTGCTGTAACAGACTCCTGCAAAAAGGATCTTCGGTGGTGGTTGACATCTCATCAAGTAACAATAGGTTTTCCCTTTGTCCTCCCCACTCCGATGGCCACTGTGACCACGGACGCTTCCCTGATTTGGGGGGGCATTATCAGGGGAGAACAGCCCAAGGCACATGGAATGAATTAGAGACTCATCTACACATCAATGTCCTGGAAATGAGAGTGGTACTCTTGGCGTTGCAGTACTTTCAGGACTCTCTTCCTCTGAGAGCAATTGTGATTCGGGCAGACATGTATGTAGTCTGGTACATAAACTAACAAGGAGGAACCAGGTCTTACCCCCTATGTCGAGAGGCCCTGAGAGTATGGCAGTGGGCTACCTCCACCCAGCACTTTCTGTTAGCAACACATATCCTGGGGAAATCCAATGTGATAGCAGCAAACTGAGCAGAGCAATTTATTTGTCTCATGAGTAGTCCCTCAAGGAAGAGATAGCGGAAAGGATATTCTGCAGATGGGGCCAGCCTTGCTGCAATCTCTTTGCATCCCCCATGAATATAAAATGCAGCAGCTACTTTGCCCTAATCCACCCCTCTGGGAGATGCCCCAAGGGACACCCTCGTACACGATTGGCCCCTGGGTTTTCTTTATGCCTTCCCACCAATCCCTCTGATACCCAAAGTATTACAGAAAGCCAAAGCCTTGGCAAGGACCATCATTCTAATAGCCCCTTTCTGGCCTTGTCAGATTTGGTTCCCCTTCCTTCGACCTCATCTATTGGAAGAACCTTGGATTCTGGACCCAGTTCCAGACCTCCTGATTCATTCATCGGGGGCTCTTCATCCCTCTCTTCTGTCCCTGAAATCGACAGCTTGGCTGATCCAATTCCCAATATAGCCAGGTTCCATAACTTTTCAACTGAAACACAACATATCTTAATATCTTCTCATAAATCATCTACTAGAAAATTGTACCTGAGCAAATGGAAGAGATTTTCTCTATGGGCTTCTCAGAATAATATTGACCCTTACCTAGCCCCGATTTCCTCTATCCTAGAATTTTTGACTATGCTTTTCAACAAAGGAGCTGCTGCAGACACCATTCATGTTCAGCTTGCTGCAATCTCTAATTTTCACCGTGGAAGTAACGGATCTAATGTAATGTCACACAAATTATCCAAAACCTTTCTTAAGGGGACCCACATACCTGAGACCAACCGTTAAATCTCCTTATACACCTTGGAATTTGAATTTTATGCTTTCATGCATCATTCTTCCACCTATTGAACCAGCTTCTTCATGTGAATTGAAGTACTTATGTTGGAAAACCATTTTCTTAGTAGCTATCACATCTTCTCAGAGAGTTTCAGAATTGCAAGCCTTGTGTATTAAACCCCCTTATTTGATTTTTCATTTTAATAGAGTTTCACTATGAATGAATCCATCATTCTTGCCTAAAGTTTGTTCTGAAGCTAATATTAACCAAATGGTAGAATTACTGTTTTTTCCTCCAGTCATAGCAGTAAGTTGGAGTGTTTGCTGCACAAACTTGATGATCACATGCAACTTCGATTCTACCTGGATAGAACCAAAGAATTTAGAAAATCTGAACAGCTCTTTGTTTCTTTTTCAGAGTCCAAAAAGGGTGGACCTGTGGCACAAGCCACTCTGTCTAAATTGAATTGCATCTCCTTTACTTATTCATCAGTGAACACTCCACTACAACACAAAATTAAGGCCCATTCAACTAGAGCTGTTTCCACTTCTTCAGCCTTTGCTGCTAGGTTACCAACAGATACAGTTTGTGCAGCAGCCACTTGGTCAAGGCCTGATACCTTTATCACTCATTATAAAGTAGTTAGGGCCTCCAGGGACAGAGTTTCTTTTGGTTCCACTGTCCTGAGGAATATACTCCCTTGAGCCACCCAAGAAAGATGGTGCTTGGGACACTACCGATCAGTAAGAATGAACGACGAGGTAGAACAACTTCACATAATGAAGTTATGTATTCACCATAATGTTCCATGTGAGTTGTTCATCTCGCCTTCATTTTTACATCCCACCCACCTACCTACCCCCTCCAGGCTTTCTCAAGGACCGAGAATTATGATTTGCTATGGTCTGATTGTCTTTTTTCATTGTTTCCTCATATTAAGTCGCAAATAATTGTATATGGTATATTGAGGTAGCAAACAAGATCTGAGGTAACACAGGGTGCATCATGGGATAGGGAGTTGGCCTCTAGCTGGTTGGAGACCTCGAGCTTTGGTTAGCCGAGTCGGAGCCAAGGATCGACTCCGAACCCATCAGTAAGAATGAAGGCGAGTTGAACAACTCACATGGAACGTTATGGTGAGGACATAATTTCCTTTTTTTCTTTTCAAAGTAAGTAGTACTATAATTTATTGCAGTTAGTCTTCCATGCATGTAATCTTTCTTCCACAACTTTTAAAAATATCTCCCATTTAGAGAGAGAAATGCAATTTGAGTTACCAAGAAGGTCTGCCTGCTTGGCTTATTGAAAGTAAAGTCTACATTGTTAATTTCTTACATTGACTAAAGTAATCTGAAGTTTGCATATTAGCTAGCATAGATTATGCATTACTTTGTGGATTAAAGCTCTTTTTCCCCAGTTTCCTTCCCTTGTGAAAGATTTAAAGTGCTGCAGCAGACTGCATGTGGTCAGCATAGTTCATTTGCAAGAATTATGTTATATCATTGTATTGATTTGTTTGTGTCATTCATCTACCCTTAGTATCTGACTTATAATTGTTTAACTAACTGATATTCACTCGCTCCTACCCATACCTCTCAACCTGGAATCATCAAAAATCTGGACAAAAGCCCATGAAAAGTGGGTACAACTGGCCAAAAATCTGGACACTGATTGACATACACATTGCATGCATGATTGTGTAACCCCGCCCACTTATGAGGAATTGTGGGATACCAACATTTGACATGCACAAGAATCTGTAACAGATAAAGCAAACACTGAATATGTTCACTTAAGCTTTTTTTGTGTATTTAACAGGTCAGTCATGTTTTCCTTTTTCTCCTCCTTTGCGAGATCAAATGACATATCCAAGACTCTGCTTGCCTAAAATGTTTTAAAAAAGACCTCCTCATAAGTTAAAAAAGTGACTTTTAAGACAACATTAAAAAAAAAAACAAATTAGAAATCTTCAGTATGGTGTGACAAGTGCTTTCCTCCACCAAATGAACTTCATCAGATCAACTTGTATTTTACATTTTAAAACATTTGCTTTTTATGTGTTGGTTTGATGTTCATCATGTTTCACTGTTGCAGTCATTACTCTTGGGTTATCCTGCTGGCAGGCTACCCTCAGTCGGCCAGAATTCCAAAGTCTAGGTCCGGCATCGGTTGCTGTCGCCTCCTCCCTGACGTCAGTGCGCCAGGGGTATAAAAGATGCAGCCGACGCCATTTTCTTCAGTCTTTCTTGCCGCGCGGTGCCTGAAGCAAAAGCAGTTTGCAAGTGCCGGTCGGCTGACTCCTGAGATTTTCAAATCCGAATTTCAGAACCGAAGTCTTCATTAAAGCTAAGTACCCCGTTGGAGAAACTTTTTTCTTGCTCCAGACCGATGTCAGAAAAAGTTAACAATTGAATTTCTTGTGGGAAGCAAATACTACCTCATAAGGATTTTCACTCTTACTGTATTCCTTGCCTAGGCACTGATCACAACGTTGCTAGCTGTCGGTTTTGTCCTAGATTTAACCAACACAGTATTAAGCGTCGGTTCGATTTTGCATTTCATTACTTTGGCTGAAGATTTAATTATATAATGCCGTCAGAACAGCTGACGACCGGAGTTTACAAAAAACGCAAGGACAAGGAAAAGGATAGGCACCCGAGGTCCAAAACCGACGAAGAGGCCTCCGCTAGGCCAATCTCCGGTTCGCCGGTTCTCATTAAGGCACTTTCGCAGCCCCTGGTGCCTGCTACCTCAGAGCCACAGGCTGCTTACGACTCCCACGTGGAGCCAACTGGGCCTCTGGATACTCAAGGTATTGGACACTCGGAAATCATTCCCTCAGATGGGTCCGGAGCCGCTGAGCAGGCATCGGCTTCTGGGGGTGTCTTCAGACCTACACAACTATATGTTAAGCCATCTTCAGCTTCAAAGACTAAAGCAGCTCTAAAGACAAAGAAACAAGTACAGCATTCTCCTGCTCAGACTTCCATGACTAAAAAACAGATGCTCAAAATGGCCAAAGACCTAATTACTTTGATCAGGGGTTCCTATCCCCCTCCTGATAAGAGGCCTAGGCAAGAGACAGAGTATGATTCTTCTGATCAGGTTTCTATTTCCTCTGATTCCTGTTCTGAACAGGATTATTCCATGCTTCCCTATGAGGACTCTGATGCTGAAGAATCCATTCCTTCAGCCTCTCCTCCTGAGGATTATTCTTTTGGGGAAACTCTGCATACAATGAGGGAGCATTTCCACTGGGAGAGCCAAGATTATTCTGAATCTAAGAAAAGGCTCAGAGACTTTCTGCTACTTCCTCAGCACAGACCCCTTGCTATTCCACCTGATCTAGACATTGTAGATGATGTATTTTCAGAGTCCGGCCTGTCCCCTGACTCTTTACCCCCTGCACCTGCTAAGCCAGACAGATACTACAGGGTCTCGGATTCTCATAAATTCCTATATAAAAACCCTGCTGCTGACCCAGAAACTATATCTCAGGGTCCCAAAGGGGTCAAAGCTTCCACTGCAAAAAAACATGTCCCCTCTGATAGGGATTCTAGGGCTCTGGACAGATGGGGGAAAAAAGTTTACACTTCTGCTACCTTGGCTGTAAGGGCTTTAAATTGTCAGTTTCATATGCTTAAATATCAGCAGTATTTAATGTCACTGCTTAAACAGAAATTGTTGACAAATACTGAATGTTCAGAGAACAAGGAAATGCAGGATTTATTGCATGCAACTGAACAAGTGGGAAAGCATACTTTGCAATGTGGTTACGATTCACTGGAGGCCTCTTGTAGGGCCGCTGTTACAGGTTATGTTATTAGAAGGCATGCTTGGTTAAAGGAACAGAATCTGCCTGATCATGTTAAAGCAGAATTATTAGATGCTCCATTAGAGCATGATACTTTGTTTGGTACTAAAGCAGAAGAGGTGTTGAAAAAAATGGAGGCTAAAGCAAAATCTATGCAGACAGTTAAGGATTTCTTACAGGTACAGCCACCCAGATTTAGCAGGAACTGGCCTTCTAAAAATCGGTCCTTTCTAGTGTCAGACAGACCACAAAGAGGCAGATACAGGTGTCCCAGAGGCGGATCTCAAACCCAAGGCTCATACAGGCCTAAACAATGGAGTGCTCCTACCTCCAAAAGCAGAGAAGACAAATCACAGCCTTACAGGAAACAGTCCCAATGACTTTCCTCTGCCAGATCCAAGCACTTTTCTTTTGGCAGCCCCCTTCGGGGGAAAACTAGCACTTTTTTCATGAAATTGGCAAATGGTTACCCAAGACAAATGGGTCTTGAACATAGTGTCCCAAGGCTAGTTCCATTTTCACACCCTGCCAAGGTCAAAAGGTATGCCATACCTGCCACTCAGTCAATGGGCAGAGGCACAAAAACAAGTTACAGCCCTCATGGACATGAGGGCCATTCAACAAGTACCACAGCAAGAGCAGGGGCAAGGATTTTACTCCAGACTTTTCCTAGTGCCCAGAAAGGACAAAACCTGGAGACCAATACTGGACCTGTCTATACTAAATACTTTTCTGGAAGTTCCAAAATTCAAGATGTTGACTCTACAGTAGCTACTGCCCATGCTGGGCAAGAAGGCTTGGCTCATAACTTTGGACCTAAAAGAGGCATACCTGCATGTCCCAATCATACAATCTTGCAGAAGATACCTCAGATTCATAGCTGGCTCAATGCACTACCAATTCTCTGCACTGCCCTTTGGCTTATCTACTGCGCCCAGCATCTTCACAAAATGCCAGGCACCAGTAATTGCGTTTTGCAGACAAAGAGGAATTCAAATATATCCCTACTTGGACGACTGCCTAATTCAAGCAGAGAACAAAGACATTCTTCTAAAGCATCTGGCGTTTGTAAAAAGATTACTAATTGGCCTAGGGTACACAGTAAACAAAAAGAAATCAAAACTAGTGCCCTCTCAAGAGATAATATTCCTGGGTGCAAGCTTAAATACAACTGCCCAGATGGCTTATCTCACGCCAGGCAAACAAAAACAACTGACTTCTTACTTCAAAAAATTGGCAACAAAGACCCACTTATCTGCAAGGAAAATCCTGCAGGCTTTGGGTTTCATGGCATCCTGCATTCTACTAATTCCATATGCCAGACTGCATATGAGGAAACTACAGTGGTAGCTAAAAAGTGTTTGGACTCAGCAATGCCACAGCCTGGAGACAGTAATTATACTCATTCCCTGCCTGCAACAGGAGTTTCGATGGTGGCAGAGGCCTGTCACCACAACAAGGGTCTGCCATTCAGTTTACCCACAGCCAGACAGACACTGACAATGGATGCATCAGATTATGCCTGGGGGGCCCATATGGCAGGAAAATGTATTCAGGGCACATGGCCTGCAAACCAGATGCATCTTCACATCAATCAAAAAGAGATGCTAGCTGTTCAAAATGCCCTGACAGCTTTCAAGGATCTACTTCATCCAGGACAGCTACTGACAGACAATACTATGGTCATGTGGTACATAAACAAGCAGGGAGGTACATATTCCTACCCCCTCTGCAGAAAAGCAATGACCTTATGGGACACAGCATTAACTTATCAAGTTCACCTGCAAGCACAATTCCTGCCGGGAAAAACAAATACTCTGGCAGACGAACTAAGCAGAAACCTCATGGATCCCCATGAATAGAAACTGGATCCACAAGTCTTCAGCATGATAACAAGGAAATGGGGATGCCCAGACATAGATCTATTTGCCTCCCCTCACAACTGCCAATTGCAGAGATTTTGCACAAGGATTTATCACAAGCAAGCATGGAGAGTGGACGCCCTATCCTTCAGCTGGAAAAATCTAACAGTATATGCCTTTCCTCCACTGCCTCTCCTTCCCGGGGTACTCCTAAAGGTCAGACAAGAGAAGCCAAAAATTATACTGATTGCACCAGACTGGCCACGCCAGCACTGGTACCCAATCCTAAAGAGCTTGTCCCAAGGTCCAGCATGGATATTGCCTCAAACTTCTCACTTGCTGACCCAACAAAACAATCGGATCCTGCACAGCCAACTCAGGACCTTAAATCTGGCAGCATGGCAGATAATGTAGCCATTCAGAACAGTCCTCTTTCAAAAGCTGTTATGGATGTTATCTTGGAGGCCAGGAGGCCCAGTACCAGAAAATCTTATGCAGAAAAATGTAAGAGATTATGTGCTTAGAACCAGGAACAAGGCATTGACACGTATGTACCAAATATCCCTCAGATTTTACAATACCTAACTGAGATGCTGAACAAAGGCCTTTCTTTCTCATCAGTTAAGATTCATGCCTCTGCCATTTCAGCCCATTACAATACGGAACCACCTATCTTTTCTCATCCTTTAATAAGGCAGTACCTCAGAGGGGCCAAAAACATTAGGCCTCCAAGGAGAGCACCAATTCCGGCATGGGACCTCAATTATGTTTTGGAAAAACTCACACTGCCCCCTTTCGAGCAAGCCTCAACAGCGGATATAAAATTCTTATCCTGGAAAAGAGCTCTGCTCCTAGCAATAACCTCTGCAAGACGAGTCTCGGAGTTACAAGCACTCATGGCTGTGGAACCTTTTTATCATTTTTCATCCAGACAGGGTTTCTCTGAGGACAAACCCAACATTTATGCCTAAGGTGGTGTCCATTGTGGCCCTCAACCAAACCATTCACTTGCCTACCTTTTATCCAAACCCACAGAACAAGGGTGAGAAAATTCTGCATTCTTTGGATATACACAGGCAGTTACGCTTCTACTTGGACAGAACTAAAGCTTTCAGAAAGACTGAGCAACTTTTAGTGTCATATGCTGCAGGATCACAAGGAAAGGCTATCTCAAAACAGACTATTTCTAAATGGATAGGCCATTGCATCCGTTTCTGCTATTTTCAGCATGGAAATCAGTGCCTAAGGGCATTAGGCCTCATTCTACCAGAGCAGTAGCCACTTCAGCAGCCTTCCTCAGAAGAGTACCAACCAAAGACATCTTAGAGGCTGCAACTTGGAGTTCAGTGCACACTTTCACAAAGCACTACCACTTACCTCTTTACTCTAAATCCAGAGCAGGCATTGCCACTGCAGTTCTGCAGGGCCTCATAGCCTCTCCTAATCCTGTTTAGCCCAGCCACCCATCCTCAGCTTTGGGATTCAACCCAAGAGTAATGACTGCAACAGTGAAACACAATGAACATAGTACAGTTGTGTACCTACCATAAATGTAGATGTTCAAGTGTATTCACTGTTGCAGTCCAGGTTACCCACCCACCATCCCCCTTTTCTTTGACTTATCTGTACTTCTCTATCCTATACAATCTATGTGGTGTATTTGCTTGTAGATGAAGGAAATGTTATTTTTGTGCATGCATACTTATTGGCATATTTTTTCAGCCTACCAATTTGTGGGGCACCTGACATCTGGGGCAAGAAAAACTGAAGAAAATGGCATCGGCTACATCTTTTATACCCCTGGCGCACTGACGTCAGGGAGGAGGCGAAAGCAACCGACGCCGGACCTAGACTTTGGAATTCTGGCCGACTGAGGGTAGCCTGCAAGCAGGATAAACCAAGAGTAATGACTGCAACAGTGAATACACTCGAACATCTACATTTATGGTAGGTACTCAACTGTACTTTCTGTGACCCACACTTTGTATACATAAGTTTCTTGGATGTATGTTGGATTTATCAGGGCCATTAGTGATCTTTGTTGTTTGTTTGATTTTGTCAGTATAATATAATATCAATGCTCCTGTTGTCATCTCGCATTTGTTTTAGTGTTCTGTTCTACACAAATAAAACCGAATCAGGCAAAAGGCATACAGTGCCATGCTAGTTATTGTTTACTTTTAGATTACCAAAAAAAAAATCTCCCAGAACCACAAGCAGAACGTTCCCAAAACCAAAAGTTAATGTCTAATACAATATCAAAATAGACAAAAATCTGCTTTTGATTCATTGTATTTAATGACAGATATTGAATTTATCTGCTGGAACTACCATTTTCTCATGGTTACCTTTAGGTTAAAAATAAGTATACACAAAATACATATATGCCTGTTTTCAGATACAAGTCCGAGAGTTTTTTTTCATGCATTATTTTAATAACTCACTGGGTGATAAGAATTGATGCAGGCTTGCAGCATTAAACCAGGCACAAAACAATCAAGTTGGTATACAACAAACAGCATTAAGGGAAATAAAAAGCGATAGACATCAATAAAGATAGTACAGTTACCATGAGCTAACTGCAAATTATTCTTGTAAGATGAGAGAGAACTGATTTAACTGGAAACATGGCTTCACACCAGTTGCTGTATTAAATATGGAGACATTATCCAGTGTTTCCAGGAGTTTATTTTTTGAACAATTAAGAATGCATGACAACTGGAACGAGGCTGCTTAAAGGTCTCTTGGTCAGTATACCTAGTAACAACCTGTGAACCTATAAAACATATCACAGACACAGCCCTTACCAAAGATTGCATAGGGAAACTATAGAAAACAAAAGGACAGTTCCTCCAGCAAAGTGAATTTCTAACCAGAAGTACAGCAAAAACAACTTTAATACTTTCTTTTTGTTTTGCATATTATCCCACAATCCACTTAATATCTAAATTACTTGCAGCCTGTAAGCATTTATATGTTTGAACTTATGTGAGGCAAGTTTCCGACTCAGAGAGATATGCTCAGAAAAGTTTACTGAGCAGAAAATTAGAGACAAGTACTTGACAACAACAGTGTTTTCATATACTCTGTCATTTCAATTTACTGTCAATCGCAACAAATATCTGCTCACAAAAAATATGACTGCTCCACTCTGTATACAGTACAGTACAAGTGAAACATCTGTTTTAAACTAACACTCACACGCTTTGAAAATGTTCGTCTACAACTTGGCTCAAGATATCCACACTTGTTTGGAAACTAAACCACAAACCCAGTCAATTTGAAAACAGGGGCCACTTCCTGAGCTAAGATTTTTACAGGTAGTTCGCTTAGAATTGTGGGAGTCTGAAAGGTAACATTATTTCCTCCTTTCGATGGCATCCAGATCAACTGTGAAAGTGCTATATGTATGTGGTTAAGGTTTTGTCCTTCATTCTGAGTTATCTGAATCTTTCTGTCTTAGAAGTGGTAGGTATATGTTACTGTATGATAACATCACCCATGAAGTGGTTAAATTGCCAACTTCAGCATATACGTCACAAAACACATGCAGCAGCTGGAGAGACCACAGAGGTTCCTCACCAGGAGAGACCACAGAGGTTCCTCACCAGGAGAATCCAGGGCCTCAAACATCTACCCTACACAGGTGGGCTAAAAGCCCAGTCCCTCTACTCAGTTTCATACAGACTCCACAGAGGTAACCTCTGTCTGGCATACAAAGCAATCTCAGACCCCGCCTTGATGGGACTGCTGCATATCCGCAAGTCAAGCTCCACTCAAGTAACCTGCTCGTGCGCACTCAACCTGGTCTGTGACATTAGTAGGACTTGTTGGTGGGATAGATTTGTGTCCCAGAGACTCCCCCATCTGTGGAATAGACTCCCTCTCCATGTCAAGCACAGTATCTCATTATCCCTTTTTAAGCACAACCTGGATAACTGGATGGGAAACAGAAACTACACCCCTGGGATTTCACCTGTGTCCCTGCTGGACAGGGGCTTTGGGTGCTGACTTGTCTAAACATGGGCTAAACTCTTGGCTAGGCTTATAAAGGCCCCAGGGCCAATAGCCTAGTAACTCCCTAAGATCCTATGAAATCATGATGAAAACTAAAAGCCTGATGCTTCACTGCCCTATGATGGTGTTAATAGCTTACGAACACCACAATACAAAATGTGCATCATTACGGTACAACAGTAGGAGTATATTAATAATATGTCCATAATGTGACATGGATTCTCCTCCTTTCCTGCGCTACCTGTCAAAATGTAGTATGTGTAGCATATTTAGGAGGCATTTCTCACACCGTTATGGTGGCTTTTGGAAACTTTGTTTTAACACTAATATATTGATGGCTGGTGTTTATTTCCTAACATGGATGTCAGAGCCATAGCTGTCATCCTTTTACTTCAACAGTAAGGGACAATACCCCAACAAATTAGGAACACTGTTTTATTTATTTATTTTATATATATATATATATATATATATATATATATATATATATATATGTATATATATTTATATATTTATTTAAGGGGAAAAGTTGCAAAAATACAATGTGTATTACTATGCATTTTATGGTGAACATGGAATCTAAACAGATTTGTCTCTGTTTAATGAATGCAAGCTTTGTTGGTTTTCCCACATTTTGTGCAGGGCAGAAGAAAATGATGAAGCAAATCAGGGACATCGTAAACATGTAGAGCAGCACAAGTTACAAGTTTCAGTGCAATTCATCAGTTAACTCTCTCTGAGTTCCTTTCATGCCATTCAGCAGATCAGCACTCTTCAGGCACTCCAAGTCTCTTTGTTCTGTAGCAGTTATGGTTTTACAGGGTCAGGTTGCTAGCCCAGCTCCCAACCCTTCTCAGAGGGTGTACCATTAGTTAACTACCTTTCCATCCTTTATTTTACCAAATGAAGTTACCATCCTTCTGTGTTTTTGCAGGATATTCCTTACTGTGAAAGTTGTAGTCTGTGGAAGAAAAGAGGAAAAAAATAGCAAATGTTATGAGGTTTTGGATAAGAAATATTTCCTTTCATCTAATACACACCCACCCACATATATTAATAAATCGATGTGTGTGTTAAACATTTTGATTATGAAAACATAATCGGGATTTAAAGGAGCCACTCAGGATTTCATGGCACCCTATTATTTTGCCCCCCAAAATGGGAAATACCAAGGAATTTGGTGTGGTTGAGAGAGGTATCCTCCTGCCTAGAAGTGTAGATGTCTTCTTAACTCCAGGGCTACCTTTATACGGTTGTATGTCTCTTGGAGATCCATAGAACACACAGTCTCTTTTTGGCAAGCATGAAAGGATGGACAGCACAGTGAGCACCTAAAACTTTTTTGGAATGAAATTGCTTAGAATGTATAAATTCAAGATAGGCCTTCGGGCCTTTGTTTTCCTTTGATATTGCAAATACCTGGATTAATACTTTAGCATCCTCTGATCTAGTGAGACCTTCTGGATGACCCTTTTTGTTTAAGATTTATGTCCTCTTTTTCTGCTACAGTTTTTTTTCATGAAGTGGAATGTTAGGATTAGTAGTTGTGTGTGTGTGTGTGTGTGTGTGTGTGTGTGTGTGTGTGTGTGTGTATTCGCACGCGCAAATGTGTGCCTGTGATGGAATGGAATTGTATACCCTATGGATAATGATGTCTTTATCCATTTGTTTTGAATGATGGCCAGCCTCATAGAAAAATAAAGGGAGAGACTCCTCCCAGTAGCCTCCAGAATGGGACAGTGAGGCAAAGCCTCAAGGATTCTGTTATTGTCTAGCAAAAGGCTGTTGCCAGTAACCTGTAATTCTGCAGGAACATCTGTTTTAAAAAGTGATGATATAGTTTTTTTTTTGTTTTTGTTTTTTTTTTTTTTTTGTGATCTGTTTATGTTGGTATTGGCCATGCCTAAACCGTAGTTGGCATGGAACTACTTTTCTTCCTAGAAATGGAGGAGTTGGGGAGTTTGAAAATTTGCAGCAACATCAGGCAGGTTTTTTTTTTCATATTTCTTCATGTTCTTCAGGTGGGATTTATTATTATTTATTTATTTGTCTTTACTAGGAAAGTCCAACTGGGTAATACCCACTTTCAGCAGAGGCCCATGGAGAAAAGCTTGATTTCTTTACATTGCGTTATACTTGTTTCCAGTTAAACACAGAGTAGTTACATTTCTATTTATGTTTATACACATACAGTAGTTACATTTATACATTCTAAGATTTTATAGAGGTAGAAGTTACTACTGTAGTGGATTGTACAGGCAGCAGTTCTACTTCTTTTTCTTTTGGCTGCTCCCATTAGGGGTCACCACAGTGGATAATCTGTTTCCATTTCTTCTTGTCCTCTGCATCTTGCTCTATCACACCAACCCACCTGCATGTCCCCTCTCACCACATCCATAAACCTTATCTTGGGCCTTTCTCTTTTCCTCTTACCTGGCAGCTCCATCCTTAGCATCCTTCTCCCAGTATACTCAGCATCCCTCCTCAGCACATGTCCAAAAAACCACAATCTCACCTGTCTGGCTTTATCTCTGAACCATCTAAGCTGAACTAAACCTCTGATATACTTATTTCTAATCCTGTCCATCTTTGTCACACCCAGTGCAAATCTTAACATTTTTAACTCTGCCATCTTCAGTTCTGATTTATCTTTTCGTCAGCGCCACCGTCTCCAACCCACATAACATAGCTGGTCTCACTACCAGCTTGTAGACCTTCCCGTTCACTCTTACCGGTATCCGTCTCATTTCATTGAGAGTATATGGAGGGTATTGTATGGTGAGCACAAAGTCTTAACCTGGTGATGAGCATGTGCAGGACCAGGATTGGTTAAGAAGTTGTTTAAGCAGTGGTTTAAAACTGTTGAGTTTGTCAGAGAGTTTTATTTGTGTGGAAATACTATTTCAGAGTTTAGTAACATATTTGGAGTAGACAGAGTCTCCTGCAACATTATTTGACTTATTTGTGGTATCAAGAATTTGTTAGTAGAACGGAGGTCCCTTGCTGGATGGTAGGGCAGTAATAGGTTTTGTAGTACAGAGCATTTTTTCTGGATGATGATTGAGTTTGTGTGCTATAGTTAGTTGTGAATATGTTAATTAATTGTGCACTCAAGCCAGTTTAATTGCTTTAAGCTATGATGATGGTGGGTCCTATGAGGGAGATTGGTGGCACATTTAGCTATTTTATTGTAACTGGAGGCAAGTTCTTTAAATATTATTAAAGTGTGTTGCGATATGAGTGGCATTTAAGAGAGTTGGCAGTAAGAAGGTGTTCATAGGTTGATACTACAGAGTGTGTTTGGCTTTCGCCACCCTTTTTAGATTAGTTGACCGTGCCTCTGTATAGTAGGTCACAGAAGATAGCCCACTTAAGGTTAGTTTACCGTGTCTCTGTCTAGCAGTGACACAGAAGAGATCCCAGGGGTAAATTTATGATCTCCCATCCAAACGTCAAGATTCTTCTTGAAGAGTGTCATTGAGGGTCTCTGTCTAACATGGATTGGGATTTTGTTCCAGAGTGAGGGGAGCCTCTGGAATATGAATCTGTCCCTCCAGCCTGTTCTATTTATTTATGTGCTGAGGTTTAAGTCACTGGAGCGTGTGTGTGTGTATATATATATATATATATATATATATATATATATATATATATATATATAGACACACACACAAGTAAATGCACACATTACATGTACACATGCATATTAGAACTTTTCGGACTATGCAACAGTGGTATACAGCTTTAATAAAGAACTACCTATACTAATCTGAATGCCATGTGCATTCCTTCCAGAGAATTCAGCTGTAATACAGACCTCAGACAGGTAACAGCTCTCCTACTTATCCATTACTTTTCAAGCTTCCTTACTTTACAGGCTACACAGTTATAACACTGGGGTAGACACCCCTGCAAATATTTTTCACCTCCAGTAATACAGAATCATACCGTTTTCCCCCATTTATCTATTGAAGAGGTGTTATGCAACTTGATTCAGTATTTCAACTCTGAAAAAAGTTACCAACCAAAAAACACTGCCTTTTTCACTTCAAATTTCCCTGACAGATATGCCTACACATTTTTTCCTTCCTGTAAAACAACATTCACTTTGAATGTTCTCAGTTTAAAAAAAAATCAGAAAAATGCAGTCAACAACAGTTAACACACAGTTGTAACCTTGACAATGCTGGAGGAAAAAAAAAACTTGATAGAAGGAGTGATCCTGAATCCTGGTCAGTGGTATCAACACCTGGTGGCAGCTCATCTCCTGCTGCAGCTTCCTCAGTATCTGGGCCCTCCTTTGCTTTTTCTGCTACAGCCTTTGCCCTTAGCCACAGGAATGGACCTTGGAATTAATGGCCCATAGAAGTCCTGGGCTAAATGAACATGTACCTTTAAAGCCAGCCTTACAGAAAAGGCGGGTAGTTTACTGATCCCTATTGGTTGGATACTAGTTTAAATTGCTGGAATGTTTGTTTGTATGTGATCTGATGAAGGGTTTCCACCCGAAAGCGCTTATCTTTGATTATTTTTGTCTGCTTTTAATAAAGGATACAGAAACTCCAGCAGTGTCCCACCTTTCTTGTTTATGGAATTTGTTATTCGTTTGTCTGGTGGGACTTAGGCACAGCATTGAACAGTATTTTGTGGAAAGAATTTCATTTGGAGCATGAATTGGCTAAAGTTTTTTTTTTTAGCAGTATCTGTAAGGAATCCATTGATCCTATAAAGGGAGTCTAGTTTCTGTTGTATAGATTTACTGGTGTGCAGTATATGCTGGTTATATTTGAGATTGTCATCTATTATAACGCCTAGAAGTTTATTGTGAGTTACAGTTTCAATGACAGTATTATTTGCTGACTTTATGGTAAAAGATTGCTTTTTTTTTGGCAACTTTTTGAGATAAAAAGCATTAACTTAGTTTTCTTGGGGTTGAGTAGGAAGTTTGATTTTTTTGAGACAAGTTTCTACAGAGGAGATGGATTTTTGGGTAATGTCTTGGAGCTTATTTATTGTTGAGGCTGCACATATTAATGCTGAATCATCTGCATACTGAACTAAACTAGTATGGTTAAACGGGAGATGACCCATGATAGAGCCCTGAGGGACACCTGTAGTAACTGGATGAAGGGATGAGTAGGTTTGTTACCATGTAAAGGCTTGTTGGCTTCCAGCTAGGTAACTAAGTATCCATGACAAGGAGTTTTGTTAAAGTCCTATTGAGGAGAGTTGATTGAACAGTAGCTAGTGTGAGAGAGTATCAGATGCCTTTGACAAGTCTAAGAACATGGTGGACACAAACACGCCATTGTTTCTGTGTTGGTTTATTATTTATTGACATTTGTTTACCGGGAAAGTTCACTGGGTCAGGAGCTCATTTTCAGTGGAGGCCTAGGGAGAAAAGCTCCACAATGAATACAGTCAAAAATATAGACACTTGACAAAAAAAATTTAAAAACTGAAATATGTAAAAATTAAAAAAAAAAAAAAAAAATATATATATAAGTAGAATGCATAGACAGAATAAAACTTATCAGTATGTATCAGGACTTATACTACCAACTGTTATCTAAGTTTATATAGCACAAAGCTTGAGTTGTTTCTTTTTGGCATTGCATGAAAAAAAAAAACATGGCAGTTCTTGCCAAGCAATTATAACGGTAATAGAGTAAAAGTTATTTTGAACTATGGAACTGGGTTAGAAATAAGTAGTGAGGGTTTTATGGTGGTTTGTTTGATTTGCATTGGCATTTGAGGTTATGTAGGAGCTAAGTTTTTAATGCTACTTTATATGTCTTTCTACGGTCTATTTGGGTAATATGGGAGGTATGGGAGAACAAGCATAGTCCAGCACTTTTGTTAGGCTTGGTTACACTTAGTAGCAATTTACACTGGTAAAATGTAGTGGAGCAGTAGTGATGCTACGCTAGGGGTCTAAACCCATGTTGTGTTTCTGAGAGCAGGTTATTTGAGGTTAGGTATTACATCAGCTGTATATGGATGCATTTCTCTAATATTTTGAAGAGGGGTGAAAATCACTATAGGTCTGTAGTTATTACACTGCTTAGATTTGCTGCATTTGTGCAGTGATATGATTTAGGATTCTTTCCACAGTGATGGGATGTATCTTTCTGCTATGGAGCTATTAACTAGTGTGGGCACAGGGAAGGCTGTGACTTCTGCAGCCATTTTTAGGTAATCTGATGGTAACTGGTCTAAAGCTATAGAGGTAGTTTTTAGTTTAAAGATCATCTTCATTATATGAGTGAGGTGGGTACTGGACTAAAATTGAAGCACTGTTGGATGGTTTTGGCTGGAAAGGGATAGAGAGAGGGGGGACAGATGTATTAGTGTCTAAAAGAGATACTATTGATTGTATAAAGTAGGAATTAAACTGTGTGGGGTTAAAGTTTGTCATATTGCCTGATTTTGGAGAGGGAGTGGTGGTCTTGCCAGGGTGAAGTAGAATATTTAGTGATGACCAAAAAAGTTATGGTCTGTTTTGAAGTTCGTCTTGTAGGTTGGTATAGCATGTTTGCTTGTCTTGTTTGACATGGAGTTTTGCAGTGTTTCTAAGATGTTTAAATTGCTGGAAAGCATTTTGAGTTCTATTTTTAAAACAATTTTTCCAGGTTTTAACCTTTTTTATTGTGAGGTTTTTTTTGTCTCTTTTGTTTTATTTTACTTCATGTACAAACAATGTGGTACTCAGAAAGGGTGAACTCAAGAAAATCACCGTGGTAGTTGTGAAGATAGGTAAAGGCTGCCAGCATAGCCAGATAGAATTTTGAAGATAATTCTGTCATTTGTAAATATTAATGTAAGCCACAGGCTTGTTCTCTTAAATGTGAAAAGACTGCATTGGGTATAGAAGTGCGGAAATTTAACAATAGTGCACTGTGCTGTAACAAAGCTGATAAGTCAATTCTTTGATGTCAAAATTCGAAGCCGATATGTCTGGATGAAGGAAGTCTGCCTGTTTTGAGGCCAGAGTTAATGGCTAGAATTTGCATGTATAATTTCTTTTATTGCTCTGATTCCAGGCCAGCTGCAAGATCAAAGGGGCTATTAACCTCTGAGAGTCTGTTAGCCTGGGAACCAGAAAAAAATATGTAATCTGAAATGAATCAGTTGTACTGTGTTATCAATTTAAGAACAGAAAGAATGAGAGCATTAGAGCATTTGTCTTGAGAACATCCAACTCACCAGCACTCTGCCTGTATCTTTATGTAAGTAGGATTTTAGAACTGCGTTTTCTCTTAGATATAGCTACAGAATAGGAAGATTAGACTAGTTTGTTTTTCTGTGATGTCAGAACTTTTCTACAATATTATTTTAAGTATTTATCTGTGATCTCTGAACTCTTGACTAGCACTGTGTAGTAAGAAGTATTGTCTTCTGTTTTTATTATTTATTATTAAATATTTTTAAATGTTTCAACTGTGGCTGTTTTGTGTAGAGCTAATTTAAGCTCTAAGAGTACATTGCATGTATGTAGTGATACTGTACCAAGTCACTCCAAATAAGCTTTGCTGTTCAGTCACACTTACCATTTGGATAATAATATTGCGCAGTAATAATTGGACACCCTTTAATAAGGGCCATTTTGTAGCTGATAAATATTAATGGGTGGTGGCAGCTGGTACTACCATATAGTCTGGGCAGAATGGGGGCACAGGTGGAGAACCTGTGCCAGCCTTCCCCATGAGTGTCTGTCTGGTTGTATATAACTCTTATCTCAAAGTGTGTATGTGTGTCAGCTACTTGGGCAGGGACACAAAGTACTGGTTGGACAGAGAGGGTGCTGGAGATTTTAGCTTGCCCACTAGGCTGAGATCTGTACCCTATAGCTGTGCCAGTGAGGAGTCTTATTGGGGACCTGGAGAGAAATGGAGAAATCAGCCCCAGACTGACTGTGATCTCTGTGTGCTCTTAAGGGAAATTGTACTTTACTTTGTGTGCATTTATTATCCTTTCCCTATATGGACGCCCCTCACTGGTGTTAATGGTGAGAGGCTCCTTGATTACTGGGCCAGTGCACGGGCATCACATATTAATTGTTTGCCAGTGGTGGCATATCCACACCACATATTAATTGGTTGGCAAATACTAATTGGCTTGTAGTGGTGTGGGTAGAGTGAATTCCGGTTGCTTGTGTACAGTTATCACTGAAGGTGTTTTGTACTCTAAATCAGCCACCCAGTGAATACTCAGAGTTCAGATCACAATTGTTTTATTTCTTTTGTTAGCTTAGTTAATTAGGGAGAGCAGGCAGCATGTCAACAGAGGAGTACGGAAAGCTGACAAAGGGGCTAGCTGGCTGAGATGTGCCAGTCTAGGAGACTGGTGCATGGAAACCTGACTAAGGCAGACCTGATTGCAGCCTTGGTCACAGCTGCATCAGAAAACAGCAACCTGAAGGACGATCAGACTGGCAGTGGAGATGTACCACCCTCAGAGAATGGACAGCTCAACCTTTATGCAGAGGACTTAAAAACCCATCCGGAGCTAAAGAGACGTGAATTGGAGGCCAGGCGTTTGGAAATAGAAGCAGCTGCGAGACTGAGACATCTTCAGGCTGAGGAGGATGAAAAACTGCTATGCCTGGAAGCTGAGGAAAAGAAGAGGCAGAGGCAGCATGAGAAGAAGATGCTGACTGTTTGCCAGAGTCATGGAGGTAATGGGGAAGGGAGTAACTGGATCCCAGAAGCACAAAAGGTCAGTAAATTTCTTCTGCATTTTAAAGAGGGGGGGATAATTTTGATAGTTTCATTCATATGTTTGAGAGGGTATGTAAACAGTATGATGTTGACCAAAGGCTCTGGGTACAGTTCCTGACACCCTTACTCAATGGTAAAGCTGTAACTGTGTTGTCTAAACTTGCTGATTGTGAATATTTTGATTACACTGCTGTTAAAAATCACTTGTTAGAATGTTTTAAGCTGACACCTGAAACTTATAGGAAAAAGTTTTGTGAGCATAGAAGCAAGGCAGATGAAAGTGTGTGTGAATATGTTGCTGAACTGAGCACATATTTTCATAGGTGGGTGAATTGATGTCAGGTCACCACTTTTGAAGGGCTGGCAGAATTTTTGGTGCAGGAACAAGCCCTTAGCACTTTGCCTGAGGACATGAGGATCTGGTTAGCTGATAGACAATGTGCTACCTCAGATGAGTTGGAGAAGAACGGAGACCTATACCTATACCTAGCAAGCTGGGCATCCCTACTGAGGAAGGGGGACCCCCCCAGTACTGCTCATGGGTCTAAAGGAACCCATGGTGGGCAGCACAGACTGCCCCAAGAGAATCTGACAGGAGCAGGGTAAGCCACTAGTCCAGGTACATGTCCAGGGCCTAGGGTTAAATGTTTTGAATGCAACTAGTGGGGCCATGTGGCATATAGATGTCTACGGAGGCAAGGTGGGGAACAAAAGGTGAGAGAGCCAGTAAGTGGGAAAGACAAAATGCCAATAGTAGATTGTCTTGAGACAGCAGGGGTACCAAGCTACCATCCTGCATATGTCCTGATAGGGAAGGATTTGGATGAGGCAGTACCATGTGCTTATGCAGTTGCACACAGTCTGGCTAGGAGACAAGTATGTGGGTCTGGTAGCCGGGGGGGGCAGACAGACTGCATACTTGCAGCCATGACTGGTGAGGTGGTTACTTCAGGTCAGGGCTACTCTGTAGCAGTGAGACTGAATGTGGGCCACAGCTGCTTGTGGGTACTGATGTTCCCTTGGACAGAGTGACTGCAAAGGTAGAGGTGAGTAGTAGTACCCAGGCTGACAGTGAGGCACCACTGTCAGAGCATGCCAGACTTCCTGTGGAAAGGGAGCTAGGAAGGGTTACAAAGAGAGAGTTGAGACAGGCTGAGCTCTCAGACCCTACATTGCAAGGCCTGAGGGAGGTAGCTAGTGAGGCACCTTATTCTTAAGGGAAGGGGGAATCTGTATACTGGGACAAAGGGTTACTGTATAGAAAGTTGACCCCTGAGGGAGGGCTAGAAGGTGAGAGGGTGCAGCAGTTGGTAGTGTCTAGAGCCTACCATCTGGCACTTCTATCCATAGCCCATGATATTCCCTTTGCAGGTCATATAGGCATAAAACATGCAAAGAGATGTATTATACAGAACGTCTATTGGCCTGGAATTTCCAGAGATGTAACAGGGTACTGCAGGACCTGTGAGCAGTGCCAAAAGGTAGGCAAGGCAGGAGACAAGGTGAGACCTCCTTTGTTGCCTTTGCCTGTGATTGAGGAGCCATTTCAAAGGGTAGCTATGGATATTTTCGGGCCTCTGAGTACCCCAAGTTCCACAGGGAAAAAGTATATCCTAGTGGTAGTGGATTATGCTACACGATACCCTGAGGCAGTGGCTCTGTCCTCCATTGAGGCAGAAAAGGTGGCAAATGCTTTGTTAGAGATTTTCAGCAGGGTAGGTTTCCAAAAAGAAATACTGACTGACAGAGGTGCCAGTTTTATGTCAGGCCTGCTGGCTTGTCTGTGGAAGTACTGTGGGGTGAAGCACATGAAGGCCACCCCCTACCATCCCCAGACTAATGGTCTTGTTGAGAGGTTAAACTCTACAATCAAGTCCATGCTACGGGCATATGCAGACCAGTTTAAGAGGGAGTGGGACAAATATTTGCCCCATCTGTTTGCTTACAGAGAGGTTCCCCAGGAATCCACAGGTTTTTCAACCTTTGAGTTGCTCTATGGGCGTAGGGTGAGGGGACCTATAGATTTAATTCGAGATGAGTGGAAAGGTGAGTGTAAACCTCACAAGGAGTTTGTTGTGGCATATGTCCTAAACCTCAGGACAAGGCTCAGGGAACTCATGGGTTTGGCCCAGGAGAACCTGGCAGTAGCCCAACAACAGAAAACGGTGTGGTATGACAGGAATGCTTGAGCTAGCGAGTATGCTGTGGGACAGCAGGTAATGGTTCTCATTCCTGTCAGACACAACAAGCTGCAAGCAGCTTGGGAGGGACCTTACACGGTGGTAAGAAAGATAAGTGGTGTTAATTACATGGTGAAACTGCTAGGCAGGAGGCAGGGGCACAAACTGTACCATGTTAACACAATGAAACCTTACCATGACAGGGAGGCCCTTATGCTGAGCATTTGCAGTGGATTGCAGGTGGTGTCTGAGGGAGATCTGGTGACTGATCTCCTCATTGAGGCTCGGACTGATACCTCAGTGGAAGGGGTAGCAATGTCCCAGCAGCTATCTCCTACCCAGGTTTAAGAAATCCAAGCAGTGTTACAGGAGTTTGGGGACATGTTCACTGGGATCCCAAGGTGCACCCACCTGGTGCAGTACCTGGTGGATACAGGACGCCAAAGGCCTATTAGGCAGGCCCGTTATAGGGTGCCTGAGAGAGTTAAACAGACTCTGAGGGAGGAGATACAGGAGATGTTGGAACTAGGGGTGATTCAAGAGTCCAACAGTCCCTGGGCCTCCCCAGTAGTGCTAGTGCCAAAGAAGGATGGCAGCACCAGGTTCTGGATGGACTACAGGAAATTAAATAGTTGCACAAAGTCAGATGCTTACCCTATGCCTAGGACAGATGAGGCCCTAGAGCAGTTGTGTGGGGCTAAGTATCTTACAACCATTGATCTTATCAAGGGTTACTGGCAGGTGCCCTTGACTCCCAGTGCTAAAGAGAAGTCAGCCTTTGTGACTCCTTTTGGCTTGTATGAGTTCACAAAGATGCCCTTTGAGATGAAAAATGTCCCAGCAACTTTCCAGAGGCTGGTAGATTATATCCTAGCAGGAGCAGAAGGGTTTGCCCTTGCTTACTTTGATGACATTGTCGTCTACAGCCAATCCTGGCAAGAACACCTTCACCATGTCAGGGAGGTGCTGGGCAGACTACAGAGGGTAGGGTTGACCATTAAGCCCAGCAAATGTCAAATGGGTATGGCAGAGGTCTCCTACCTGTAACATAGAGTGGAGATTGGTAAGATCAGGCCAGAACCTGCCAAAATAGAAGCCATTTAGGCATGTCCTGCACTTGTTACCAAAAAGCAGGTGAGGGCATTCTTAGGGGCAGCATGGTACTACAGAAAATTTGTCCCCAGTTATAGTACCATAGCTGCTCCCCTCACAGATCTGACATGGTTAAACAGAGCCAGCCAGCAAAATGCCAAGTTGCTAAGATGGAGCCTAGGGTTGCAAGCATGTGAAATGTTAGTGTAGCACCACAGTGGGATTAGCAATACCAACGCAGATGGGCTTTCAAGACAGGGAATGGGGTAAGGTATACTCAGATAGACCTAACCCTCTCAAGCAACGTTTCTCAAGGGTCACTTGAAAAACTAGCTTGAGTTCTCCGGGGGGGATGTGTGAAAATAAGGTAAAGACTGCCAGTCTAGCCAGATAGATATTTGTAGATAATTCTGTCATTTGTAAATATTAATGTAAGCCAAAGGCTTGTTGAAGTGCAGAAATGTAATAACAGTGCACTCTACTGTAACAAAGCTGATAAGACAATTATTTGATGCCAAAATTCGGAGCTGATATGTCTGGATGAAGGAAGTCTGCCTATTGTTTTGAGGCCAGAGTTAATGGCTAGAATTTGCATGTATAATTTCTTTTATTGCTCTGGTTCCTGACCAGCTGCAAGACCAAAGGGGCTATTAACCTCTGAGAGTCTGTTAGCCTGGGAACCAGAAAAAAATGATGTAATCTGAAATGAAACAGTGGTGCTGTGTTATCAATGTAAGGACAGAAAGAATGAGAACATTAGAGCATTTGTCTTGAGAACATCCAGCTAACCAGCACTCTGCCTGTATCTTTATGTAAGTAGGATTTTAGAACTGTGTTTTCTCTTAGATATAGCTAGAGAATAGGAAGATTAGACTAGTTTGTTTTTCTGTGATGTCAGAACTTTTCTATGATATTATTTTAAGTATTTCTCTGTGATCTCTGAAATCTTGACAAACACTGTGTAGTCAGATGTATTGTCTTGTGTTTTTATTATTTATTATTAAATATTTTTAAACGTTTCAACTGTGGCTATTTTGTGAAGAGATAATTTAATCTCTAAGAGTACATTGCATGTATGTAGTGATACTGTACCAAGTCACTCCAAATAAGCTTTGCTGTTCAGTCACACTTACCATTTGGATAATAATATTGCACAGTAATAATTGGACACCCTTTAATAAGGCCCTTTGAGTAGCTGATAAATATTAGTGGGTGGTGGCAGCTGGTACTGTATAGTCCTGGCAGAAAGGGGGCACAGCTGGAGAACCTGTGCCAGCCTTCCCCAGGAGTATCTGTGTGGTTGTATATAACTCTTATCTGTGTGTGTGTGTGTGTGTGTGTGTGTGTGTGTGTGTGTGTTAGTGACTTGGGCAGGGACACGAAGCACTGGTTGGATAGAGAGGGTGCTGAAGGTTTTAGATTGCCTACTAGGCTGAGATCTGGACCCTTAGCTGTGCCAGTGGGGAGTCTTATTGGGGACCTGGAGAGAAAGGGACAAACCAGCCCCAGACTGACTGACTGTGTGCTCTTAAGGGAAATTGTACTTTACTGTGTGTGTATTTATTATCCTTTCCCTATATGGATTGAAGCTCCTTGATCACTGGGCCAGTGCACGGGTGTCATAGTATCTTCATCAAAGTCCATAAGCAGGATCTAGGCATGCTATTGCATGAAAACACCAGTGCTTGCGGCTTGGGTAGCACCTCAGCAGAGCTGCATGTTAATCTAATACTGACGATTTAAACTGAGAACAATGCTACCAGCTGTGACTGTAACTTTTTTAAATGGGTCCATCTTGGCAACTGGTTAAGTGATTAGAGCATTTCATCAGCCATCTCTTGCTGGTACCAAATCTAGTGTGAAGTCAGTAAACAGAAGCCGGACATGCTGGTGCATAAAAATACCAGTTCCTGCAACCTGGACCAAGGTCTGTGGAGAGATGCATGTTAATTTTGTAATACGTTTCAAAACTGAGGACACTGCTACCAACTGTGGCTGTAACTTTTGTCTTACAGGGCATGGATCTAGGACTATTTGAGGTCAGAGCCTTCGAAAGTGCTGTCACTGTAACCACTGCATCAGGCTTTGGAGTCTCCAACCAGCAGTTCCAGTCTTTAGGGTTCAGGTAATCTTGTCTGGTTTACTGGGTGCAGCAGCCAGAGTGCAAAGGTTGTCCCAAGTGGTATTACTGGCTAATTTCCAGCATATTTACCAATTGTAAAACCTCACAAGACAGTTATTGGGAGGCATATGAGGCTCCTTGTAGCAACACCTGTGGGAAATGCCTCCTTTAGCTCATCATTTCTAAGATCTTCCCAAGACTGGGGTTATCTGGGAAGATGAAGATAAATTGGCATCCTTTTCATCTTCAACATCATGTATGAGGGAGCCAGTGGGTGAGTCTATCTTGAACTCCATGCTTCATCATCATCCCTTTCCACTTGTTGTTATATATGTGAGCCTTAACTGCGTAGGTCTAAAATATCCCTTCGGATCAGGTAATCCCTGACTACTTGATTCTATTTAGGGGGGTCAACTTATCCTACTAAACCCTTGCTCCCTTTCCTTCCCTGATAAATTCCTTCACCTCTTTATTAATTATTGTCCACAACTTCTCATCTGGTTGATAAAAATATGTCTGAGCTGTATACAAAACTAAAGGGACTAAAAACATTTCCACTGCTTGTATGTTACTATCCATAGCTTTAAATAAGAGCTTCCAGTTTCTCCGTTTTTTATTATCTTTTGTTTAGTCTCTTCCCACATATTAGCTGCCATAACAGAAGTCCTTGTATTTGATACTCCTAAATATTTCATCTTATTGTATCCCTGTAAATGTAGGTATTGCTGAACCAATTTTTGTGTGGGTACATAATTTACAGCTATAGTCTTTGTTGTAACTTCATTAATTTTATACCCTGAAAAGACCTGAAACTGTTTTAAAATCTTCCATACCACCAAAATGTCCTTTTCTTGATTTATATCAAATACAAAATAATAATATCTGCAAATAAAGTCAACTTTTCCTGATTATCATACTAATTAGATCCTTGGATTTCTGAGTCCCTTATTTTCTTTGCCAGTGGCTCTAAATGTAGAGCAACTAACAAACAGAAGCTGCTCCACTGATGTAGAAGGATAAATTCATGACTACAACCCAGGTGACCCAGGTTCAATTAGCAGCTCAGGCAGTTGATCGAGTGGCAGGATGCCCATGCCTATCTTAGGAGAAGATGACAATATGGGCATCTCTTGTGATGATCCATAGTTGAGTCTGTGGGGACATTGTTGGGAAGAGGCATGGTCCAATGAATAGGTTAGACCTAGCTGGACTGCCATGGAGGCAGTGTAATACACCACAGCATTCGCATTGCACACCCACCATTGGATGCAACAAGCCACTGTAGGGGAGGGGGATGTGTAGGGCATGCAGGAAAACACCCCAGGACAGCTGTGAAGATAGCTGAGCCCCTTGGACATCCTTAGGACCATGGCCAAGCCCCAGCACACAGGATTAAGTCTGTTTTGGGGTTATGGAGTTTACCTGGTAGACCCACCATGGACTTTTGGCACTGGAGTGCCAAGCCAGTACAATGACAGAAGGGGACCCAAAAAAGATAATGATGGGGAAAGAGAAGACCTTTGCCTGATCCCTCTGTTCAAATACAACTTATTGTAGAGAAGCCCTCCTACTTTAATTCTTGCCGTTGATCCTTCATAATACCCATCCATTCATCCATCCACCAACCATCCTTTTTTATATCCTCCTAATTAAACTCATTATTGTATCAGGGAATGCAAATACTTCTTTTGTCCTTGTACAATCTCAGCTTACTCTAATGCTTTCTCTGCATCAAAACCCACCAACAGCAGCAGCTTCGCTCTGTATCATCATTGCTTTATTAAAGTTGTCAAATGTTTGCTTCCCTTCTACAAAACAGCATTGATCCATGTCTATCAATTTTGGCAGCACATTGGCCATTCTTTTTGTAGACATAAGCACTTGTTTAAAATTAAAATCTGTCTATATGAAGCTGGGTCTGAAGAGTCTTTAGCCACTTGGGGTATTCATTTGGTATAGATTTTGATTTCCATTTCTAACATTTTTTTTTTTGCAGTCAATAGCATTTAACTTAGCAAGACCCTAAAATATTGCTAGAGCTATGGCAGACTGTGTGCAAGGACCCAGTGATACAAATATGAACAGTTTTCAGACTCCCAGAAGTGGTTCTAGTGGGAATGAGTGTGCTTCAAGGTTTAGTTCTGAATCCTTTGCTGTTCATTCTAGTGATGGACTACATTACCAAACAGGTCAGAGGGGACAGATCAACAAAGTTACTGTAAGTAGATAGTGTAGCACTACAAGAAGACTCTGAACAGGAGCTTCAGCAACTGATAAGAGGACTAAAATGCAAAACTGAAGGCACACGGGATATGCTGAGCAGACACTGCATTGGTCATGGCAGCAATTGGTGAGATCAGAAGAAGCTGAAATTGAGATAGAAGGGAAATAGTGGAACAGGTTAACATCTTCCATTGCCTGTGTGGCATGTTTGAGGAAGAGGGAAGCCTGAATGAAGAGGTCAAAGACAGAATCTTAGAGGCTTCAGCCAAATAGTTCAAACTGTCAGGGGTAGTGTGAGATAGAAGAATGCCAGTGAAACTGAAAAGTAAGATATATAAAACGGTGGAGCGACCGGTGCTGGTGTATGGCACAGGTATCAGCAGTGAAGGCAGAGAAACAAAGGAAGTCTGAGGTGATGGAACTGAATTGTCTTAGATGTGTAGTCGCATGTACACTGAGGGACAGATGAAGAAATGAGAACATCAGAGTAGAATTTGAAATAGCCCTAGTTATAGAGAACCTCAAGGAGAACATATTATGGAGGCATAGTCATGTGCAGGAAGGCAGAAGATGATTAGGTAAAGCACATTTGGAAGAGAGAGGAAGAAGCCAAGAGGAGACAAGGACACCCATCCAAGAGAAGGATGGATTGCATGAAAGAAAATTTGTGAAAGCAGACATAACTATTACAAAAAGGTAGGAGAGTAGCCCTGAACTGATTGTTTGGAGACAATTGATTCAACACTCTACCCTCCATATAAAATGGGGAAAATGGTGTTGGCACAATGGTCAAGGTATTATCCTCACAGATACAAGGTACAGGGTTTGATTCTGAGCTCTTGTTATTGGTTCCATAATGTAATGGTTAGCACTCTGGACTCTAAATCCAGTGATCTGAATTC
The DNA here is from genome assembly GCF_019279795.1 of Protopterus annectens. NCBI lineage: Eukaryota > Metazoa > Chordata > Ceratodontiformes > Protopteridae > Protopterus > Protopterus annectens. The sequence continues at coordinate 268,110,868 of NC_056738.1, forward strand.
ATACCTCAGTGGAACCCGTTGTGATTTAAGTTTGGAAAGTGGGATTGGCATAATGGTTAAGGTGTTTACTTCACAAACATAGGGTACAGGGTTTGATTCTAACCTTTGCGAGAAATTGGCTAGACTTAAAATAACCCACAAGGCAGCTATCCTAGTACTTACATATATGTGAAGCTATGATGATGGTACAAATTATCCAAGACAGTTGTATTAAGCTGCATTAATATAATTTAAAAAGGCCCTAAATAATTGGATGAGTGGCAACAAAAACTGTCAAATGATTCAGCCTCATTTCATTAAGGCTAACAAGCCAGAACGAGTATGTTTAGTGATGAAACTGTGAAACTACAGAATAAATACACTTGTTTCAAAGTGGTGCTTTAAGCGAAAATAATGAAAGATGGGAAAAAACATTAATAATATCAATATACAGAGACTGAGGAATCTAGATATAAGTGCACAAACCTGTTTATTACTTACAAGATTACTACAAGAGAGTGACGTTTGCAGAAATGTATGTAATGGTCATACAAGCAAATTAACAGTAAACACCTTTTACTCTCTAATGCGTAAAATCCTTATGTAAAAACAGAAATTATTGGTCAGATTCAAAATATGTGTCTGTAGTTATGTAGAAGCGCCTTTGGAGGGGAGAAGGCACAGTAGGTAGAACTTGTTGCTTGGGCACAATAAAAAGAAAGAAAACCTCAGGATGGATTTTCTTGATATTAAACTAATGTTGTGTCTTTCGGCTTATCCTGGTTAGGGGTCGCCACAGCGGAACTCCGGTCCGCTAAAGTTTGGTAGTGGATTTTTACGTGCCGAGTTACCAGCCCTGATGCACAACCTTCAACGAAGGCACGCCCATTCATGCATGCCTCCACACAGAAGACGCTCTAGCTGAGAATTGAATGGGACAACGTCTTGCTGTGAGGCGACAACGCTACCGCAGCACCACTACCGCGGGACCTTGAAATTAAACTAATAATAAGAGGATAAAAGTAAAAGATAAGAAAAGAGGCCATGTACAACTTAAACCATTAAGTAAAGGAACACAGAGACAGCAGAAGAAGAAATAAGGGATAATAGAAAAGAAAGGGCAGTCCTAGCAGAAGCAGTCAGTTACGTGCTTATTTCTCAAATGTCCTGTATTTGATGAAAATACCATATTTGTATTTAAAAGAAGAGGGTGCCACACGATCCTAAGTTGCCGTTTAAATTCTGATTTCCTTATACTGCACTGATTGCATACTGGCACATATCACTGGTGTTGACATGACAAAGGTACTAGAGCCACAACCAAGACTGCATGCAGAGTGAGCACTAACACAGCGATATGGTTGTATGGATATAGGAAATTATAAGGGAGAACAGCTATTGGTAAACAAAGTGTGCATCAAGCCATGGGCAGACATGAGAATGCAGTGAACCTGAGCTGCATGAGTAAAATTTGGAGAGCTGAGTCTTTTTCACCATATTAAAGAGAGTTTGTCAAGCAACACAAGAGTGTTTGCAGTTACACCATAGGAGCTGAGCACTTCTCTTGATACAGTGGAAGCAGGCTCACAGAGCTAGTTCAAATAAATCCAAAACTTAAAATTCAGAGCAGTTATTCTTCAGTCAACGCTGGTACTAACAATAACCTTATCGAAAATGCCAGCTTTTTGATTATCAAGTGAGCTAATGCAGCCTTCCCAAAGGGTTACATAAACTTTCTTAGTGTGGAAAGTTTAATCTGGCTAGTGTAGCTGCTTATACTCTCATCATTTAGTGACGGTAGGATACCAGACATTAAAGTTTCAAACATATAAATTCAATGAGAACTTGCATAAAAATAGTATGCATGCATTCATGTGAGACTGGTCTGCAAGCTATTAATATACAAATATGTGATCTGCTTTCTTTTATTTTACTCTTTATAAGTTGCTTCAAAACTTAATATAAGTTTTGTTGTTGATTTAGTAGTGAGTCCTTATATTCCTGTGTCAGTGATTTACATTCTGAAATTCTAATATAAAAGCACAGATCATACAGTATTTCCAGCTTAATGTGAGGATACAATGGAAAAAAGAAAGGGCATATGTGTTTTTTGAGAAGAGTGGTATATAGCACATGTAACTGCATCCTTATGTTTATTGTTTGAAACTGTGTATGTAATATGATTGTTTCAGGAGTAGTTCAAGCTTGCAGAATGACTGACATTAGTCTTCTTGCAGTGGATATAAAAAGTGTACACACCCCTGTTAAAATGCCACTTTTTTATATAAAAAATGAGACCACAATAAATAATTTCAAAACTTTTCCCATCTTTAATGTGACCTATAACCTCTACAATTCAATTGAAAAGCAAATAAATCTGTTAGGGGAAAAATATAAAAAATAAAAAGCGTACAATAAGCTGGTTGCATAAGTGTGCACACTCTTAAACTAATACTTTGTTGAAGCACCTTTTAATTTGATTACAACATTCAGTCTTCTTGGGTAGGAGTCTATCAGCATGGCACCTGTTGACTTGGCAATATTTGCCCACCCTTCCTTGCAAAAGTGGTCCAGATCTGTCAGATTGCGAGGGCATCTCTTGTGCACAGCCCTGTTCAGGTCACCCCACAGGTTTTCTATTGGATTTAGTTCTGGGCTCTGGCTGGGCCATTCCAAAACCTTAATTTTCTTCTGATGAAGTCGTTCTTTTGTTGATTTGGATGTATGCTTGGGATCATTGTCATGCTGAATGGTGAAATTCCTCTTCATCTTCATCTTTCTAGCAGATGCCTGAAGGTTTTGGGGAAAAAGTGACTGTTATTTGGAACTGTTCATAATTCCTTCCACCTTGATTAAAGCTCCAGTTCCAGCTGAAGAAAAGCAACCCCAAAACATAATACTGCCACCACCATGCTTCACCATGGGGATAGTGTTCTTTTGGTGATGCAAAGTGTTTGCGCCAAACGTACCTTTTAGAATTGTGGCCAAAAAGTTTAATCTTTGTCTCATCAGACCATACATTTTCACACATGCTTTTGGGAGACCTGATGTATTGTTTTACAAATTTTAGACAGGCCTGGATGTTTTTCTGTGTAAGAAAAGACTTCCGTCTTGCAACCCTACCCCATAGTCCAGACGTGGAGAGTGTATGGGAGATTATTGTCACATGTAGTACATAGCCAGTACTTGCCAGAAATTCATGCAGCACCTTCATTGTTGCTGCAGGTCTCTTGGCAGCCTCCCTGACCAGTTTTCATCTTGTTTTTTCATCAATTTTGGAGGGACATCCAGTTCTTTACAATGTCACTGTAGTCCCATATTTTCTCCACTTTTAGATGACCATCTTCACTGTGTTCCATGGCAGATCCAATGGTGTGGAAATTTTTTTGTACCCTTTTCCTGACTGATATCTTTCACAAATGAGATCCCTTTGGTACTTTGTAAGCTGAACTTTATTTGGGGTTAATCAGAGTCTCTTTAATTGATGGCAGGTGTGTACCCAAGAAGACTGAATGCTGTAATTAAATCAAAAGGTGCTTCAACAAAGTATTAGTTTACGGGAATGCACGCTTATGCAGCCAGCTTATTGGATGTTTATTTTTTATATTTTCCTCTAACAGATTTGTTTGTTTTTCAACTGAATTGTACAGGTTATAGGTCACATTAAAGGTGGGAAATGTTTTGAAATTATTTATCGTGGTCTCATTTTTTATATCACAAAAACCTGGCATTTTAACAGGGGTATGTACACTTTTTCTCTCCACTGTATCTGTTAACTAATAGTTTTCAATGCATTTATAATGTTACAAAAACAGCCTTTCTGAAGTAAAAACAGCTTAGCTGGAGCATACAAAATTTTCAACATGCAGTATTCTCAATGCATGTATTGCATAAGGAGCATTTACTGGAACCTACATTTCACATTACTAATGCACTGATAGCTGTGTTCTTTTATAGTAAGCCATTTCATCATGTCCTGAGTCAAAACTGGATTTATATTTTTATGGTTTTGGTTAGCAATAATTCTTCCATTGTGACCTGGCATGGCATAAAGGTATCAGCTATCGTTGCATTTTTATAAGAAAGGATAAAGAAAACATTATTTCTATTTGATGTTCATCGTGTTTCACTGTTGCAGTCATGACTGTAGGGTTCTCCCCTGCCGGCAGGCAGCCCTCGGTCGCCCAGAATCCCAAAGTCTGGGTCCGGTGTCGGCTGTTCAACCATGCTCCCTGACGTCAGAGCGCCAGGAGTATAAAGCTGACAGCCGACGCCATCTTCTCCAGTCTTGCTTGCCGTGCGGTGATAGCAGTTTGCAAGTGCAGGTCGACTGACTCCTGACGATTTTTTCTGATAAACTTCAGTCCGAAGATTTTCTTCTCCACTCAAAGCTAAGTACCCGTTGGAAACTTTTCTTGCTCCACTCCGATGTCAGAAAAAGTTAATAATTGTATTTCATGTGGGAAGCAAATACCTCATAAGGATTTTCATTCTTACTGTATTCCTTGCTTAGGCCCTGACCACGACGTAGCTAGTTGTCGGTTTTGTGCTAGATTCAATCAACGACAATTGCGAAGGTACGATTTTGCTTTTCATTACTTCGGTAGGCGCTTTAACTACAAAATGTCGTCGGATACGGTTCTGGCTACCGGAGTTCACAAACGTCGCAGGGATAAAGACAGGCCTCCGAGGTCCAAATCTGATGATAGCGCACAAACGGAGCCAGCTTCAGGTTCGGCCGTCGTCAGTGAGGTGCTTTTACAGCCCCTGTCATCGGCCATTTCAGAACCGATGGCCGAAACGGACTCTCATGAGGAGCCAACCAGGCCTTTAAATATTTCTATTGCAGGACTTTCGGACAATGCTCCTTCGGATGGGTCCGGAGCCGCTGTGCAGGTACCGGCTTCCGAAGGGGTTTTCAGGCCTACTCAGCTTCTAATAAAGGCAAAGCCAAAGACAAAGGCAAAGACTCCTTCTAAATCAAAGACCGCAACACAGACCTCTTCTGAACTGGCTTTACTTTATACGTACTCATTGATGATTTAAGTTTTCACATATACAAGAAGGTAATGACATATGCAAGAAGGTAGTTCACAAATCTGACTTGGTGCAGTTTAATGAAACAAAACTCTAGCTTGCAGGAAGCTATATCATTATTAAAAAAAAAAACTAGAACTCACTACATATTCAAAACCACTGGAACAGTGTCAACATAGCAAATTAAGAGAATTCAGAAAAAAACAAGAGAGGGAGAAGCAGAAAGAAGTAATGAAAGAAGAGATGGTGACAAAACCATGAAGAAGCCAAGTGAGTTTTGCCACTAAACCAGTGTTTCAGTGGTGTCTTGTTTTCTCCAGAGTATTCCATGAAAGAAAACTCCACTATAAATATTTTGCCAATGGTGTGCAGTGTGGAATGGCATTAAAACTAGAAAAACAAAGTTAAGCGATTAAGTGGTTTCACGGTCCTACAGTATTCAAGGAACTTTCCATGAATGGATGTTCTTGGATCTATGCCACTATGCCACAATGATGAAATAAACCAAAACTGAAATCAGAACTGTCAGCAATAGTCTTTGAGAAAATAAGACTGCTGTCAACAAACACAAAATAAATAATTTTGCTTGTACAGAATGACCTTAACGCTGGACAAAAATCTAATTGTACAGCTGACATATGCTCATGTCATAATCCTTTCTTAGACTTTAGCCTTGTCTGATTTTGTATGCTGTTTTAATTGTTGCAGTTTATGTGGTTATGTACTGCTAATCTGTTATTTTGAACTATATTTGGGTTGTACCATAAACACGTTTCTGTTTATATCTGCATTTGTGAATTTGTGGTCAGTCGCCCTAGTCAAACTGTCTGAGCTCCTGAACAGCTATGTATCTCAATTGTCAGGACAGCATTTTAGCTGGAAAGTGATAGTTTGGGAGTCTATAAGCCTGAGTTTATAAAGAATTGTTCTTATTGTTGTTAATCAAGAGTTAATAAGAAAAAAAACAGATGTTTCCTTACCTAGTACAATTACTTGGTTACAAAACTAATGAACACACAATACAAGTGCCTCTCAGCTCTGTGGCCTTCATACAGTGCTAATTAGAAGGGTACCTGAAGCTTTACACAACATGGAGCATTAAAAAGCAATAGAATATGTTTAAATAAACTACACCATACAGCCATAAATGTGAAATATATCTACTTATTTAGGGATGTTACAAACTTGAACTAGCGTATGATGCAAGTAGCAGCTGCCTTAAAACTGGGAGGTGTCTTGTATATATGATTTTGTGCATATTTGTTGATAACACACACACACACAAACATACACATGTGGTATGAGGAAAATTCACTCTGTGAAGGGATGAAACTGTAAGCCTATGGGTTTCGTTTGATGCTCAGAAATACTCTTGAATTATTACAGAAGAATGACCTTTTATGACTACAGTGACACATTTTTCACGTTATTGTCATTCCAGTGCCTCACCATAATGCAGTAGTCATCCAACCATGTTTATCTGCCTTTTAGCTCCAGTTAAAAATGTATAAATTTGAAGGAACTCCTGAAGGGAAATTATGGAATGTGGATCACTTGTTTTCTGCTCTAAAAATATAACTATGGTAGGGGTGAGTAACAATGACATTTGTTAAGTCACCTTGTATCTTTTCAGCCATGGCCGTTGGACAGAAATGCAGGCATGTGGATTTATATGGTACTTTGTAGATTTTGCTGACAGAACTCCCGTCTGGTTGACATTTTAACCCCAGGAGTTTTTAGTGAAAGATAATATAATAAGTTTTTGTACTGACATAAGCCAGAAAAAAAAAAAAAAAAGTAAATGTGTTCACAGTTTTGTAAATAACTTAATTGCCCAGGCTGACAGCAGATTTAAAAGTGCCAGTACAGATTTTAACTGACTTATTAATCTACTGAAATTAGCAGTGTTTGACTAGAAAAAATAATCAGAAATCCTCCACTGCATCTCCTTATTCTGTGACAGAATATATGAGATGTGTGCTAAACCTCTTCAAATATAGGAAATTAGGCCATTTTCTTTATCTAACTGATGTAGATGTGTTACTGTGCAATTTGCATGCTTATACAGTCTTACTTTTTTTTTGTTATGAAGACAACAGCACCAAAAGTATGTATGTGAGTCCGACTTTTTATTCACTACCATATTTGTGTTCCTCATCCTTAAAGAGCAGGCAGTTTTTAACTGGTGACTAACATCGACACAAAAATCAAATAACTAGAGATGTCTGGGACAAACACTGCGAGCATGTATCTGGTTGCACTTAGAGTGAATAAGCTGAGACACAGGGAATTTAGCTGGAAAGGAAGTCCTGAGCATGTCAGTTACTTACTGTTGTACTAGTTTAAACTGAAAGGACTGTGAAACAGTAGGATGGAAGGAGAGCAGTAGGGGGTACCAGACATTCAGTATGTGTATGCCAGTGTGTAAAGGCAACCCAAAGGGAAATAGAACAGCATGGATGAAAGTCTCTCTGGTCTCTGATGCATATTGTGGGAGATAGAATATGAAACCAATTGATAAGCTAATGCTACACTTTGAAGGAGAGTTACAAAAACAAATCAACAGCACACAGTTATTATATAATACAGGGTAGTGGTCAGTGCAGTAACAGACGGCAGTACCCAAAGCCACATAGGCAAGCTTTGCAGAATGTATGTATTACTTAAAGGGTGTGGCCGTATCAGCACAAGTATCAGCACAAGAGAGTGTCTTTGACATAAACATGCAAATGACAGAAAAATATTGTGTAAAATAAAAATAATCACCACCATACAAACCAGTATGAATAGAGGAAGTGCAACTGAACATTCATTATTTACTCACTTTAACTATATTTATCCTTTTGCATTTTACAGGGTAACTGGGTTGGTTCTCAGACACTTTTTTTACCCATAGCTCAGGCACTGGATCGAGCACATACAAAACTTAAGTGCAGGAAGACCTGCCTCTCTGAACATAATAAGTAAGCAGACAAAGAGGGGAAGGAGGAAAGAGTGCACCAACATACCCGTTGAGTAGACCTCAGATAATCTGTTATATCAGTTAGAAGGTTTAGGAAGCAGAGGCCCTGGTCAAAGTCCAAGATCACAGCATTAAAGATGCAAGTGCTTCTGTAAGCACTGGTTCGTGGAGTATGTTGTTTCACCCCTCTCTAATTTCCCCTCGTTATGTGATTACGTGACATATTGTTTTTGAAGGAAGAAGGCATTTCTTCATTTATTTCTTTGTGTTCCATAGTGAGCTTAAGTATTGGTTGAAAAAGGGTCTAGGAGCCAACCGACTTACCTTTGTAAAAGATAAAGTTAAAGGTAATAAAATAAATGGTCTGTAATTGCACTGCCGTTGGTCTAATTGGTTTGACTGTGTGTATCACATATGTATGAACCTAACATGATGCTTCAAAATACTCAGTTTTCAGCTGCTTCAGTAGTAACATAGTCGGAACAATGATCTGGAGAATCAAGGTTCACTTTCTAGTTGAGACATGCACTTGTGTAGTGCTCATGGGCCATTTTCCTCCTAAATCTTTTAACTGACATAGCTGTATACTTTAATTCTAGTTCAAGGAGTACTGTCTCCTTGCCCCTGTTTGTCTGATAATCGCCATAATCATGTTAATTTACCTACAAAACTACAAGAAAAACCCAGCCAAGCTAGAGTTTTCACTGTGTGATACCTTAAACCTCCTGTAATAGAGGCCCAAGGGATATATGCAGATGACCCCTTAAGGACATGAAGTGTTCAGCTAAATGGCTTCTGTATGTCCTTGACTTTTTGCTTTTTCCATTTTGTCTTTATTTACAGATTCAGGCCAACAAAACCAAATGCCACTATCTGTGGACATGTATGTTTTGACCTTCTTATGACCTCATCAGCACAGCATAAGTGGACTGCTTGGCTATACTCTAGAAATGCAGGGTCAATTTACCTACAAAAGAACTGACTTACTCAAGAGAGAAAAGTGAGTGGGTAAACATCACAAGAGAGTGGATAAACCAGCATGACCAACAGGCCAGCCAGTGATTATTTGTGTTATGGAACAGAGTTATTTTAAAATAATTATGTAATTTTGATGTACATCAATGCTTGCTAAATTTGTTTCTGTATGCCAAAATGATGTATGCCGAAAAAATAATGGGATGGAATTCTTTGTCATGTACTACATATGTACACATTACAGAACATGCTGATGAAGTTTATTTCCTGCCACCCACTGTCACTTCTAAACAGTCTTCAAATTTTATATTTTAAATTTTTAGTGCACTTTTAATACACTTTAATAAGCTATCAGACCAGCACTATTTCAGTTTTTTAGACGTTCTTCCTTTTCCTTGACAGTGGTTACCTTTAAGTAAAATGGAACTGGGAAGGGATCAGTAATGATGTTAATTTTTTTATTAGTATGAAACACCAAAATACTACACTGCCTTTAAACAGGTAAAGTAAAAACAAAGTATCCCAAGTCAGTAAAGCAAGTCTCAGGATGCAGAAAATAATCACTGTAATAATTTAAAATGAATATAAAAATTTGGTAAAGTACTTTCATCTTATATCTTTTATTATGACTTCATCAGAAGCACTGCCATAGTATTACTTTTTGGGACCCTGGGAGGTTCTGTACAGTTGGGGTCCCCTTTATCAATGAACCTATAATATGTGTGATCATATTTGAAAATATTGGTACTACTTAGCAATTCTCAGAGTCCCACATGTCTGTTATGTAGTCTGGTTTCCACTATATTATTACGCTGAGTGTAAAAGCTGATGAAGTTGGCAGGATGCAATCTCCTGTCTTGATTCTTTATTTGTAGCTGTGAATACCAAATTTAATTTTATTTTACATTTGTTAAATGGGAAAGTCCAACTGAACACAAGTTCTTTTTCAGCGGAGGCCCAGGGAGAAAAGCTCCAAGTAATTTAAAACGCATACATTTACATAAAAGTCAAAATACTGCATAGAAATGGAAAGGAGTAAATACATACTGTGCAAGAAGTAATAAAAATTAATATTTTTACATAAATAGTAATAGTGGCAATGGTATTGTTCACAAATATTGTGTAGAGTAAATGCAGGGAACAAGAGTGTATGTAGATATAGGATTCTAATTTCCATTCAGATTACAAATAGTAGAGTTAAGTTTCTAATGACAGATTGTAGAGATCAAGGAAAGTAGTTCTTTATCCAGGGGTGTCGCATGGCATAGCCAACACTTAAATAGATGTGCTGTGCGTAGCTTTTTAAACTGAAGTGCATTAATGGTATTAGTTAGGTCAGGGGGGAGTTTATTCCAGATTTTGGCTATATAGTTAGAATAGAGGGAGTCACCAGTGGAGTTATTGGATTTAACAGTAGTCAGTAGGGTTTTGTTTTTAGAATGCAGATCACGGTCAGGGGAGTAAGGTAGCAGGGGATTTTGGAGGGAAGGGGTCTTATCTGGGCTGTTAGGGTTGAATGTGCTTTTGAGAGTTGGTTGTAGAGCAGAAGTTGTGGAAGTTCAAGCCAGTTAATTTTTTGGAGTGATGTGCAGGGTCTAGGCCAGTTTGGTGCAGTGGTGTGACCTAAATGGTGAGTCTGTGGCAAACTGGGCAGTTTTGTTATAATATGATTGTAGTTTGCTTAAGTCAGATTTTTTTAGGTTGGTGAAAATTGGTGAGGCATAGATCAGGTTGAAATACTTTTGTATTTTTAGTGAGATACTGTTTTTTTTTCTGTAAAGTGTACCCAGCTTTTTCTGTGCTTTTTTACTGTTTGTGCAATATGAATATCAAATCTTAGGATACTATCAATGACTACTCCCAGTAATTGAGTGTGGGTCTCTGGTGAGATGATAGTGTTGCTTGAGGATAGAATATTGAAATTAGGAATTGATAAAGTGTGCCTTGCAGGTTGAAAAATCATAAATTGTGTTTTGTTAGGGTTTAGGATTAGCTGGGAGTTTGATAGCCATATTTCCACCTTTGAAAAAGCATCTTGTGTTGTACTTTTCAGTTGTTGAGGAGATGCTGCTGCACATATCAGTGTAGAATCAGCATACTGAATGATGGAGGCATGCTGTGTAGCAGTGTGAAGTTAGTAAATACAGAAAACAGTAGTGGACCGAAGATTGATCCTTGAGTTACCTCTGTTGAAACAGGCAGAAGAGAATAGAGGTCTTGCTGCCATTGCACTGCTTCTTAACAGTTAGTTAGTCTTAAGAACCATGTAATGGTAGCTAGACCTAGATTTAGTTCTGTTAATGCATTAATCAGTATGTTATGTGAGACCATGTCAAAAGCTTTTGAAAGGTCAAAGAATATAAAGGATACAAATTTTCTATGAACATTAACAGTATTAGTGAAGGACAACAGAGCTGTGGTGGTGCTATGGCCAGGTCGGAAACTGTGTTGGGTGTTAGTAATTTGTTAGTAAGTAGTGCATGATTTGAATATGGATGCCTCTTTCGATTATTTTTGATAGACGACAGAGGTCCTTTGAGTGGTAGGAGCAAAGGTTCAACAGTTGAAGCAGCTTTATACAATGGCATGTCCTCATTGCAGGCATGGCTTGAATCAAACCAGGAACGACGGTTTGAACCTGTTCCTTCTCCAGAGAGTAGTTTGACTTTGGATAAACAACTGAAACTTTTCGAGGACGCCGTTTTGAAATATAGACAGCTACAAATGGAAAATAATTATTTAGCAGAGTATATACATGTGGAGTGTGTACCAAAAGGCTTAAGACTATGGAAGTTTCCCACTGGCCTCGAGAAGGATTCCATTTTGCACAGGGAACTATTGGCCTTATTCAACAGGCATGGTTGCAGACACTTGAAGGTACTGATAAATGACAATGATAGAAAACTGCTTGAGTTTAATGAGATTATAAATAAAATTGATAGAACTATACATATGGACCCTTTGAGTCCAAAAAAGACGTATTTCTTAATGTGTTTACTAAAACGGACCATGCAATGGTTGAAGTTAAAAACAGAAAAGCTAAAAAATTACTAAGAGGTGAAAGAGAATATTTAAATAGTATTGCTTATCCCCCCCCCCCCCCCCCATAATTTTAACAACAGTATCAGTGATGTTAACAATGTTCCAAGGGAATATGAAACTGAATCTACAAATGCGGGAATTTCCTACTCGGATATGGCAGACCCTTTAGTACACCCCCATCTGAGGAGGTCCGGGAGACTGAGGAAGCAGAGGGAGGGTTACCAGTATGATTCCAGACCGGGATTTGTTTACAAGGCCCAGAATGTGAATCAGACGGGGTGAGGACCTAAACGCACATTTCTTAGTTTTGGAATGTTCTGAACTAGAAAATGAGTTTGCTAATGTGGATGTGTTAAAAATAATTACTAATAATGGAGGAGATTTTAAAGTTTACAACTACAGTGAAGAAAATGTTACAGAGGAATGTGCTAACTTGTTTGAAAAGGGGTTTACTTACATACCCCTTAGGAAGGCTAGAATTTATGAAGTGCTGATCAACCTCAAAATGTTTATAAGGAAGTTAAATCTTGCCTTTTATTTTAAAGACGATGAGGCAGGTATGGTTGTGCAATGAGGTTGTACTAGATCTAGCACATTTATTCCTCCCTCTTTACCAGATACATCTATCTTTGAGAAATTATGTGAAGGTGAAATATGCCAGTTGTTGCATAATAATTACCCAGCAATATATAACTAAGGATGAATTAAATTTGCTCAACCAGCTGTGTAACAACATTAACATGTGGATTATGAAACCGGGTAAGGGTGGTGAGGTTGTCATCCTGAACAAAAATCACTATGTTAACAAAATGTTTTATACTTATGAAGAGTCCAGTGTTAATCAAATGAATTTAGCTTTTCACAAAGTGGATTTAGTACTAGAAGACTTGGCATTGAATGATCAGATTACCAACACAGAATTGGAGTATTTAAAAGTGACTAGCCCAAAACTCCTACTGTTTTTGGAATTCCAAAAATTCACAAGGACTTAGTCAATCCTTCACTTATGCCAGTGGTAAACGTCAGGGCCTCTAAGACATTTTACATAGCTCAATATATTGGTAAGCATATCAAGCATTTGCTTTCTAAACATCCAACCCACATTAAGGATTCATGGGATCTTTGGGTAAGATAAAACAGAATTTGTACAAAGAGCACTTTATTTTTGTTACTATCGACATTGTCGGTCTTTTTTCAGTAATTCCCCATGATGTGGGTGTAGAATTTTTTTTGAATTTTTGAGCAAATGCACTGATTTTACACACAGATTACCACTCTTGGTACTTTAATGGAAATGGTTTTAGATAATTTTATGATATTTGAAAGACAATTGTTTAGGCATAAGGCAGGAGTTGCTATGGGGGCAGCATGTGCCCCCTCCTTCGCTAACATTGTCTTGGCATATTGGAAGTTGAATTACATTTTAAACAGTGTTTTTTCTGACGTGTGGTCATATTTTGCATGCCTTTTGGATGACTGTCATTTTCTGGATAGATACGAGAGAGATGCTTGAGGAATTTTTTAAATACTTGCACACCACCACTACATTTTTAAAATTTACTAAGAATGTATCTGAGGATGAATTACATTACTTGGACATTAAGTTGTCCAAGAACAGGATGAGATGTGAGTTTTCTTTGAATATTTATAGAAAGCCTACATACTCTAATACTCTGCTATAATATTCTAGCCACCACCCCTTCCATCAGAAAAAAAATCCATAGTTAAGGGACAATGTGTCCATTTAGCAAGAATGGTCTCGAACACAGATGAATTTTTGGTACAATGTGGAGTCTTAAAGGATATGTTCTTGAAAAAGGGATACCCAGAGAGTTTCCTTATGGACATTTTTGATGAGGTAATTCAAGAAAGAATACGGGGTATTTTACTTCTTTAATGGGTATTGGGTTAAATAGTCTGCCTCAGGTTCAGTCTGTAGACACCAAAAAAAATTTTATTAGAGCATTGGTCTTGACTTTTAACAAGGAATTTTATGACATCAGGCGTATTATTGAAAAGAATTTGGTTATATTTTCTATGGACCCCCAGTTCATGAAGATAGGGGGTGAGAGACCAAATATTGTATCAGAAGGATATTTGTATTAAGAACATGGTTGAAAGATAGGGACCCAGAGGTTTTGGTGGTAAAATGATAAAATGTGGATCATGTACTCAATGTCGACACATTCCAGAAAGTGATAGTGATTCAGTGACTATACTTAATTATGGGGTCATTCAACTAAAAATGAAATATAGCTGTAAGTCAAAAGAATAGCATTATGCCAACAATGTCCTGCATACTATGTAGGAAAAACTACAAAACGGGTCCGTGTAAGAATTTACCAACATATGTATAGCATAAAAAGTTGGATAGAAATAATGCTTTGGCTAAACATCTCTTAGTTTTTCCACAACATATGTTTAACTTTGTGGTTATTGACAATGTAGACTTGGGGCAAAGGGGGAGGTTCATATAATGAATTCTTGGAATTAAATGAGTTACGGTGGCAGCTGAGACTTAATGCTGTCACGCTCCCTGGTCTAAATGACCAATGCTGTATTCAGAGTGTTTTATGATTAAGAGCTAGTTCAGAATGGTAATATTATGGACTTAGCAAAAAGAAATACAAATAAAAAAAGGGTGTTTCTTAAATGTGTTGTTAATACAAGTGTCTTAATTGTAACTATTAGAGATTCTTTAGGTACCTTTTTGTCATTGTTGTTGCATTTGCTTATATGTTCATTGTGTCTTTAAATATGGTGGTGGTGGTGTTAATAGAATATCCACTCAGATGTTTTTTCATGCACATATAAGGTGGCTGTTGTTGAATTGTTTTATTCTGATGAAGTCTTTTGCATTGTCAAGACAAAAGAGCTAAATTAAATTAAATTACTCTTGTGTAGTTCCAGTTCCTGGGTTGTCATCTGGTTTATTATTTTTGATAGTGGAGAGAGTATGGCTATTGGGTGATTAATTACAGAATTCTGTTGATGTTCCTACTTTATGTAAGGGGAGAATATGTGAAGTTTTCCATATGGAGCAAACCTGTTTTTCAGATATTGATCTGTTAATTAGTTTAGATGCAGGGTAGGGGATTACATCAGCGGCAATTCTAAGGTACTCTGCAGGGAGCTTATCTGTTGTTAGGGTGGTAGGTTTAAGTTTTTAAGCAGTTTTATTATGTCTGTTGGGATGGGTGGATGGAGAAGGCATTATTATTATTTTCCAAGGTGGGTAGAGATGGAGAGTGAGTGGTGGTACAGTTATTTGATAGGGCTAAAATTGTTCCGGTGAAATATTTATTAAACTGGGTAACTATGTTGTCAGTTTTGGAGGTTGTGGTGGTGGTGGGGGGTGTGTGCTGGCATTCCCTTGTAGGAGGATCTTATTGATAGCAGTCCAGAAATTTTGGGGGTTTTTTGGTGCATAGTTTGGATGTTGTGATAGTAATTAGTTTTGTCTACTTTGATTTGTCCTTTTGCCATATTTCTAAGTTCTGAGTAAGTCTGTTTTTAGACTACATTCTTATTATTTTGGTATTGTGTCCAACCTTTATCTCTTGCAGTTAGTAGTGCTCTAGTTTCCTTAGTTAGCCATGGAGTACAGTTGGATTTAATTCCTATAGTTCTGGGTGATGCATGGGTAATCAAGTTATCAATAAAGATAGAGTTAAAATATTTCACGGCTTCATCTAGGGGTAGGTATTTGAGAAGAGATCAGTTGCATAGGTTTAGTGAGGAGGTAAACTTTAAGGGGTTAACATTTTTCTTGCTCCTTATTTGTTTATAGGAAGGTAGTTTTGTTGGGTTGATGCACTGTCGGAGTAGAAAGGTTGGTGGTTACTTAGGCTGCCTGGGAGGCAGCCTGATTGAAAGGAGAATGAAGGCTTATTATTAAGTATTCAGTCAAGGATGGAATGTTTGTTCAATGACTTGTCAGTTCTGGTTGGTGTTTTAATAGTTTGGGGAAAAACATGCAGGTTAACATGATTAGTTGGACTTTGAGAGTCACAGCTTGCCCAATCTATATTAAAATCACCTATGATAAGTGTTTTCTGGGGAAGATCTAATGAGGCCCAGTGTAGAATATTTTCCATGGTGGGGAGGTTGTTTGCAGGTGGAAATGTAGTATCCAGTTATGTTTATGTACTTAGCTGAATTTATTTTTAGCTTTGTATAAAGCATTTCTGCATTGTCAAAGTTAGGGGGTTAAGATTTATGGGAACTACAATAAGGTTGTTTCTAAATAGTATGGTTATTCCACCTCCTTTTTTGTCCCTTCTGTCTGCCCTCACAATATTATAACCTGGTGCAAAAATTTCATCATCCCTAGTTTCCGGTTTAAGCCAGATTATTACAACTATGTGTGGTTTGTAGAGGGAGAGTGTGGTGTAGTGGTCTTGAATTTTATTTGTGATGCTTCTGATATTAATGTTTAACAGGAGTAGGTCGGTTAGTTTTATGAGATGGTTTATTAAATTAAATGAGTGCTTGGTTACTAATTGGGGGGTATATTGTTGACTGAGTTTGTGGGTCGAGAGTTTGGGTGAATGTCACCACTGATGATTAATTTTGCTACTATGTTGATTTTATATTTTAACAGTTTAGTGAAGTTCTTATGATAGTTGATGGATAGTTTGGGAGTATGATGTTGAGGGAGAGGAGGGTGTGTGAAGTTTAATGTATGAAGGTTGTGATAGAGGGAGAAATGCAGATGTTGTTTAGATTGATATTTTGGAAGTGGGGGGGGTTGCAGATTGAGTGAGGTTTTTGTCTGTTAATGTAATTTGGTAGGAGGTTAAGTGAGCTAGAATTGTTAGGCAAATTAGACGTCTTATGCTTAATGTTAGCATATTGCAGTTTTAACCGGTCAGGAGTTTATGCAATTGGTAAGACATTTTTTTGGTTAGAGACTTTGTATAGGGGCTTTACAGGAGCTGTTAAGGTATCCTAATTGTGGGTTAGCATCTTGTTTAATTATTAGGAGGAGAAGTTTATTGTTTACAGACTTTATAAAGGGGCTGTATAGGAGCTATTAAGATAACCTAGTTAGGGGCTTGTGTTTTGTTTAATTAGTGGGAGGAGACCTATTTGTGATTCTGCAAGTTTGATTGGTTGGAGTAAGTGTGACCAGTGAACTATAAGTTTGGGTATGTGGTGGGGTGGTGGGAATGGGTGTAAGGTAGGGGAGCAGAGTGATCCCAAGCGAAGTGAAGGGTGAACAGATCGAGAAGTCCTTGACCACTGAAGGACCCAAACTGAAGATGAACAATCCGTAATAATGAACTGCAGCAAGTCAGCAGAAATGCTAATGTTAACAGCAGCACTGTAGTCCATAATGATCTTACAATTAGCTTTACTGTTATCTGCAAGTGAGGCTAAGCTTCAGGAGACAATTTAGGTGATTTAAATAACATCTAGCATGGAGTAGAAGTGATTGTAAAATAAATAATTTCTTCTTTGTTTGAGAAATTGTGTAACTGCAGCCACCACAAAGTCTATTTGTCCAAGGCAATCTGCCTGAGAAGTTAAAGTTGTGAATCCAGAAATTTAGTTTACAACTGCAAGCTGTATACCAGAGAAGTCTGAAAAGGTACATTGTGATAAATTCCTTCTTGTTGCAGGGAAGAAACTCTGAAAGTGGGCAATGCATCTGAGTTTGAGGGAAAAAGAGAGTAATGGAGTGATGAGAGAGAAGTTTCAAAAGCATTGTGAGCTTAGGAAAAATATGCCACATATTTATTGTTTATTCTTCAGAGGACCACAGGATCCCACAGATTGTATGAATATTTATGGTGACGAATTGAAGAATTTGATGACTTCTGTGATCTGTTAATACAGGAAGCAATTGTGTTTGGCATCAGAATTAATCAGACAAGAGGCAGAGTGAGGAGAGACCAAATTAACATTCAAGTGTCAAATATGTACATGGTAAGCAAAATTAGTTAAAGTTAAAAGAACTCGCAGAAGGCTATAAATCTGAGACAATTTGTGATGAGAATATGCAGAGTTGACGATTTGCAAGAAAAGTGCTCAGAAAATATGCTACCAAAGAATCAGAAGGAGATTTACACACACAGCCTTAAAATTAATAATTAAAACATGTTAAACTAAATACTAGTGTAGAGTGCCATCTCAAATTGTTCAAAACAATAAATATGAAAGAGAACAAACTGAAAGTACTTGTGTGTAAAGTACTTGCCATCATGTCGTCATGTAAAACCACTGGGGTCGAAAATGCTTACTTGTGACTGTAAGAATAAAAAATATAAGATTCTATTCCAGATACTGGGAATAAGTACAATAATAAAAAAAAAAATAGAATATTCATTTCCAGGGAGGAGGAACAGAAATCTCATATATCGAGTGTTTAGACTTGCCAGAAATTTTGTTTATATGTAGTCAAAATGTGCATTGATATATTTAATGGTCTCAGACATTTGCCACAAGTTTTTTATATGTATATATATATATATATATATATATATATATATATATATATATATATATATATATACACACACACACACATTTTTTTTAACATTTGTTAATTTGCTGGGTGGGAGGGTAAATCTTTCTACTTTTTTTATCCATGACCAGGGACACATTTGGAAAACAGGAAACACAAAGTTATACGATTCCATTATAAAACATAAACAGTAAATACCTTCTAGGGGAAACTTTGTTATACTAAGAGTTCATTGTATATATAGTAATAAAGCTATAGCATTTCAAAACTCACCAGTATGTCTTCATAAGCTGCTGCATAATCCAGCCATGTAAAGCAGATCCCGTCCCTAACCCTATTCAAGTCTAATGTGGACCCGTAGATACAAAATCAAAAATTCATCCCAGGTCTGGCATCTTTTTCTCTGACAGACAGAGGCAACCATTAAATAATGCCCTAGCTAATGTACACCCTTTAGAATAACCTCTGTGGCATAATGTGTAGGATACATTTGGGTTGCATGGCTAAGCTTGTAAAGGCCCTAGTGATAGCCTAGTCTATACCTATGAACCAACTATGAAGCTAGGAGAGGCAGAAACCTAGCCTGTATTGTATGTAAAACAAAGATACAGAGGAAAAAAAGAGAGACCATGTGGGTAAGGTACTGTCAGAGAAGAGTACAGTGTGAGGTTCTGGAATTGGCTAGATTAGTGAAATCTGTAGATTTTTTTTAAGTATTCTTTATAGAATAGAGACATTGTGCTACTTAAAGAATGTGATCAAGAGAAAGTCATTTTCTAGTCTGGAGATCAGGGCACTCTTTCGTTATAATTGTGCGGATGAGTCAAAAGATAGTTGTTATCTGGTAAATAACTTCATTGGCCACGGGATTTATATGAATATGGGAAAAAAGTGCTGGATAAAATGGGATGCTGTGTCACTTAATTGCAAAGTAGTATTTGTCAACGGCGTCCACGATTTTTAAAATAAAACGTAATGATAGTTGTCTTCGAATAACTGTTTGTGAGTTTATCATTTATAAACCAAGGGAGAATTTATAGGAGGCCAGACTATAAAGAAGGCACAGAAATCTGGGATACAGTTTTCCCTTCAAGGAGGTGTAATCATCACGATGCAAAAGAGTCTGGGAAAACAGCAGAAAGATAACTAATAAATAAGGAGAAGGGACGTTGAGGCACTTCAGAACTAACTAAGAAATGATGGAATAATGAATTGTTAAAACACCTGAATTTTCCTTTCTAAAAGATAATTAGTAAACTACTCAAGGCCATACTCAAGGAAAAAAACAGATTGTGTAACTTGCTTATGAGTAAGGAATGGTTGGCTAGATCAAAAGCTGTTTTAGTTATGGGAGCATCATGCCTGTGAAGTAGCCTTTGGCAGTATTTCTGTGTTGTAGTATCAGTTGATTTAAGTAGAAAAGTGGTTGTATTATCTCCTGGTCTGAAACAGTATTATTAGAATGAGAATGCTACAGATTTTTTCAGTACTTTCCAAAATTTCTTTGTGAATGAGCTTAAACTTACTACATGCTGATGCAAGATAAAGTGAAGAAAAGCAATTTTCTGATTTAAAACAAATCACCGTCAGAAAAAAACAAGTAGCTTTTATCACAACAAGCAGAGCTTTTGGTCAAACAACCTTCTTCAGTGCTAAACATCATACTACATTTTCTCATTCATTTAAAAGGAGCAAAGCAGATACAATGTGACCACAGCCATCCAATCACGAAGTATCCTTAATTAAGTACTTATAAACACATTAAATAAATACACTTCAAGATCTTATAAAATATTATAGATTGTACTGTTGCATCCTAACAAGGACAGGCTTAATATTAATTTTGTTGTTTATACCTGGTTTACTATCTGCACAGAGCCTAAGATAATGAATTGTTAAAACACCTGAATTTTCCTTTCTAAAAGATAATTAGTAAACTATTCAAGGCCATGCTCAAGGAAAAAAGACCTCCAAAGCAGACATCCAAGCAAACGCTACCCCAAAACAAAACACGCACAACACATAGCCCACAAAGTCAGTGTGCCAAGCAGCCACAGCTCTTAAGGCTGAATAACACACCTGATACTCTTGTAATAGGTGACTCTATTGTCAGACACACTGACATCTCGCTCACCAGGCTGAATAAAGAGAGGGTCACAGTGAGCTGCCTGTCGGGCGCTAGGATCCGCCACATAACGCAAGCACTCAGGTCACTCCAAAGCAAATACAAATATGACTCAGTCTCATTGTACATGCTGGTGTGAATGACCTGAGACATACCTCCCTGGACTACATGAAAAGAGACATAGAGGAGCTCTCTGATCATGTAGCCCAGGCCGGTATGACCCTGACCTTGAGCAGCATCTTACCCTCACCTAGAATGATGCCACAGTACAAAGACAAAATGATCGATTTTAACAATTGGGTAAAATTTTGGTGTCATTCTAAGGGGATCCAGTGTCTGTCAGCCTGGGATGACATGCTCGACAAGCCACGTTGCTTCGCTAGGGACGGCTTGCACCTGTCACCACTGGGCTTTCGGATATTGGCAAAGGCTCTTACCACCCCCATAGTGCCTTTTTTAGGCAAGGCTCAAAAGTCAAACCCACCTCCATAGACAGAACAAGAAACTAAGGGTAATGCTGCTAAACGCCAGAAGTCTTAACCTCAAGATGCACGCACTCGAAGCTCTCCTCAGTATGGAGAACATCGATATCTGTGCAGTGACAGAAACCTGGTTCAAGGCTCCAGAGAGCACCCCAACACTACCAGGTTATAACTCATATCATGCTTTTTGGCCCCAAAACCTGGACCGAACCACAAAAGGAGGGGGAGTGTCTATATTTATCAAGGATATCCACACTTCCAGGTTAGTGGCATTGCACGAAGTATCGGAGACCATCCATGTGCAACTAACAGTGGGCAAGACTGCTTTTCAGTTTAAAGCATCCTACAGACCACCCTCTCAAAGTCAGGAATCCCACTCTGCTTTCCTGAAAACATTGGAGAACATGAAGATCTCTCCGAACACCATTATATTGGGCGACTTCAACTACCCAAACAGACTGGGAGCACTACTCAAGCCCCAGCACCTTAGCCCAAAGGTTCCTGGAAATTATAAACTCAAATGCTATGGAACAACTAGTCACCACTCCCACAAGAGGGGATAACATACTAGACCTGATCATTACCAACATGGGGACTCTATGCTCCACACCTGAAGTAAATCCCTCATTGGTAAGATCAGACCATAAATTAATTTCACTGGATGTCCACATCCCGACCCCACCCCCAGCCTGGAAAACCACAGTGAAAAACTTCTCAAAAGCGAACGTCTCACTTCTCAAAACCGAAGTGGAATCCTTCAAGGCCCCAGGGCCAGTGGAAACTGCGGCCCAAACTGCAGAATCCTATATAAACACATTCTACGGACATCTCCAGGAATGCATGGATCATGCTATCCCAAATAAAACCAAAACCCAAACATCCAAAGGCAGGCGTCCAGTCTGGTGGACCCCAGCCATAAATAAACTGTATGTGATAGAGCAAAATCCCTAATAGGGAAGGCATCCCTGATCAGTACTAGCAAAAAATTACGATCCCTCATAAAATCCTCCAAGGCCAGCTTCGAGAGAAAAATTGCTCAGGACACTAAAGACAATCATAAGGCTTTAGGAACCTGGGATGCAACTCCCAGACTTGTTCTGAGTTGATTCTAAATGACAAAAAATACACTGAACCCACAGACATCGCCAATATCCTGGCAGACAGGTTCATTGCAAACTTCTCCACCCCCACCCCTCAAAAAAGAGCAAGTATCTATCCTGGCAGAGGGCTGCCTCCCAAACATCTCTGATGCTCAGGTGAAGGCTGCCCTCTCCAAAGCAAAAAACACTGCTTCCATGGGACCAGATGGCATCCCGGGTTGCGTCCTACATGAACTCTAAGAAGAACTAATCCCTCATATAAAACAGCTGTACAATCTCAGCCTCACTACAGGATATGTGTCCACAGAATGGTGTACAGCAACAGTGGTCCCACTCCACAAAGGTGGAGCCTCCATGGACTCTGGAAACTATCGCCCCATAAGCCTGACTAGCTTAGTCTGCAAGGCTATGGAGAGGATCATCATGGAGCTCATAAACAAAGACATTGGAGACCTACAGACACTAGATCCTACCCAGTTCGGCTTCGTCAAGGGCAGATCCTGCCTTTTGAACCTGGTTGACTTCTTCGAAACAGTCACCAAACCATAGATGAAGGCAAGGTAGTCCACACAGCCTATCTGGACATAGCAAAGGCATTTGACACAATACCCCACTCGGGCATCATAGATAAGCTATCCAGCTTAAATATAAATCCCTATGTCACAAGATGGGTCACAAACTGGCTCAAAGACAGAACCCACAGAGTGAGAGTTGCTGGAGCCATGTCAGACTTGAAACCGGTCACAAGTGGCGTCCCACAAGGTTCTGTCCTGGGACTGCTCTTGTTCGGTATATACTTTTCCGAGGTACAGGCCAACGTGGGAGGACTATGGCTTACCAAGTTCGCAGACGACTGCAAACTAGGCACCATAATCAACTCTCCAGCTGACACAAACATCCTTCAAAAAGGTCTCACAGAGACGGATAACTGGTGCCAGAGCCATGGTCTAAAGCTAAATGCCAAAAAGTGTATAGTCATACCCTTTGGCAAAAACAATGTGCCCACAAATTACCACATAGGTGGTAACCCATTAAGTACAGAGAAAGTAATTAGGGATCTGGGGACCCAAGTTGATAGCAATCTCTCCTTTGACAACCACATTGCCAAAGTGGTTAGAAAGGCCTTTTACATAGCCCACCTCATCATGAAAGGATTCACATCTAGATCAAGAGAATTAATCGTGCCCCTTTATTCATCCCTCATCAGGCCCATCATAGAATACAATGCCCCTTTTGGGATGTACCTTACCCGACACCTGCAGCAATTAGAAAGACCCCAAAAGTACCTCACCAATAGGATCAAGGGACTCAAACAGATGCCATATGCTGATCGGTTAAAAAAACTCCAGCTCTACTCAGTTGCATACCGCCTACTTCGATGCGATCTGTGCCTGACATATAAAGCTATGTCCAATCCAGAATTAATGGACATGCTCCACCTCAGTAAATCTAAATCCCTTAGAGCCACACGCTCGAGGGACTTGAACCTCAGCACTGAAATAAATAGAACTTGCTGGAGGGACAGATTCATAACCCAGAGGCTCCCTTCGCTCGGGAACAGAATTCCAATTCATGTTAGGCAGAGCATCTCACTGAATCTCTTCAAGAAGAATCTTGATGAGTGGATGGGGGATCGTAGGTTTGTCCCGGGGATTACTTCCGTGTCACTATTAGACAGAGGCACAGCAAACTAAACCTTAAAAAAGGGCACAGTATACTCAAATCAAGGGGTGGCGTAAGCCAAACAAAATCGGGCTAGGCTTATAATTGCCCCAGGGCAGATAGCCTAGTATGAACCTATGAACCTAAGTATCCACTCATATTCTTTATTTTCTAGATAATTGTTTAAGTAATCCACAATAAACAACCAGGTGTAAAAAAACAATGTTGTATCTTTCGGCTTTTCCCGGTTAGGGGTCGCCACAGCAGAACTCCAATCCGCTAATGATTGGCAGTAGATTTTTACGTACAGACTTGCCAGGCCTGACGCATAACCTTCAACGAAGGTACGCCCATTCACGCATATCTCCACACAGAAGACGCTTTAGCTGAGAATCGAACAGGACAATGTTTTACTGTGAGGCAACAATGCTATCGCAGCAAAACGAAAAAATACACCAGTCCAAAAAGATGCAGCTAGGCAAAGAAGGCTTTAATCCCAAGAAAATTAATGCCAATAAAATTGTTAATAGCCGTTTTCATCACAAAATAATCATAGACTTCATCAGATAAAACCATACATAAAACCACTGTGTTTAAGTACAATTTAAAAACCAAAAAGAACCAATCAGTACCATGTTTTAATAATTCAATTGTTACATGATAAAATTTAAAGTGAACATTCCATTTTGTTAAAAGCCTATTCAAACCATATATCCCCCTTTCAAAATTGTATATCTACTAAAACATTTTATCTAAAAATATATATACATTTTCTAAATAAACACATAGTGCATAATAAAAAATCACAACTTGGCTGCCCTGAGTTTTAAAAGTGAAGATATACTGATGTTATCATTAAGCCCTGGTGGTAACCTGCCAAAATAGCTCCCTGTACTTGAATCTAGCCTCCCATGGACCACCCCTTTTGTCCATGGGTACCTGCTCGACCACAAAGAATATAAAACTAGCCCCATTGCAAACTAGTGTGTGCTTGTAAAGTGCATTCTGCTCGTTCATGGTCCTAACATCATAAAGGTGTTCGTACACACGTCTTTTCAACTTCCTCTCCGTTTTTCCAAGATAAAATGCCTGACAAATTTTACAAATAGAAATGTAGACAACCCCCGAAGTATTACAGTTTGAATACATGTTGTTATGGATATCCCTCCCTCTACTAGTGAGGAAAATCTTTTCACAATTTGCCATAAAGGTACATTGTGTACATGTACCACAACCATACATGCCAGTTTTCTTACGGTGGTTGGAACCTATATTATATTGATTGTTCTCAAACATATCCTTCAAGTTTTTACCCTTTCTATACACAAAGCGCAAGGGTTCATGTTTTATAACATCCAAATCTGTAAATTCCAAAAACTTCTTCTACTCACTTTGAATCAACTGACTCAAGTGGGAGGCATCACCACCAAATTCCATAGAAAAAATTCTGTTAATGTTGACCGCCTCTTCAGGCCTAGTCCTCAAATCACTCGTCACAAGGGGGGCCCCTCCCTAATAAGGGAAAATAGAGCTCACCCCTTTTCTGTTTAACCTCCTGTCTATATTTCTCCACTATGTGAATGGGATATTCTCTATCCAAAAAGTAACCTTCCAGGGTGTCACATTCATTTTCAAAGTCCTCATCAATGGATGTCAGGCGACTAATTCTAATGAAGTGCCCTTTAACTATTCTTAACTTCTGATGTAAGGGATGGGCACTGGAAAAATGCAAATAGGAGTTGGAAAACATGTCCTTCCAAAACACCTCAGATAGAATAGATGGATAGAAATTCATTTTACAATAAGAAGTAAGTTTATTGTGATGTCATTTCCTTTTTACTTGTATTTAAGGGAACTTGGGTGGGTGTGTCTGTTTTTTCTGAAGAAGTTCACAATTAAATTAAGTGGATAAAAGCGCTAAATACCTGTGGTTGAGTGCATTTTGTGTTGCCTGGATTTGCTTCTGAGTTTTTTTGTTTTTACATTTTTGAGTTTCCAGTTCGTGTATCTGTTCCAGTATTTTTCGGGAGTTTATCTATGGCTACAGAAGGCAACAGCCAAGCAGGTTCAACAAGTCAAGCAAGTTTGTTAAACTTGTCTTTCTACCTGGTTCCAGGAAGTGGCGTTAGTCAGAATTCTCCTCTTCAGTTCAATCAGGATGAATTTATTGCCACTATTGCCAAAATGGTCAAAGAAAGTATGATTCGTTCACCTCTGTTGGACTGTACATCGAGGGGAAGTGAAATCAGGTCGGACAGAGTTCCAGAGGTAATGCGTATCACTACAGGAAATGACACAATAGAAAAAGGAAACAGTTGCAATGGAGTGGTCGAGCAGGTTGCTGGCGGGTTATCAAACGCCAAATAATCCAACGTTTGGGACTATGTTTGTAAATCCCTAGAGAATCCTTTCTCAGCAATACAAGCAAGCAATTTGGACAGTACAACAAGTAAGTGTAATACAGAAAGCAGTCATATGGATGGCGTTAATTGTAAAAGATCTATATTTGAACTTGAGAAACTTGTACTGAGGCACATTACTCTAGAATTAGAAGTTATGTAATTAGAGGAGTGCATAAATAGAAAATTAGTATCACAGGGCTTACGGACAGCTAAATTTCCTAATTGTGTCAAAGTGGGTGATGAGCTCTGTGAGTTGTTAATAGAGCTACATAACAATACGGGCGTCACCATGATGGGTTTGTTAAATGCCCATTACCAGAAAGAACTATTAACACTGAAAGAAAACATCAAAGAACTTGATACTAAGATTAAAAACTATGGCTGTTTTTTGGATCACGTAGTACTGTACAATATTGTCGAGGCGAAGGCTGATAGACATCGGGCTGCAATAGTGGCTAGGAAACAGTCAAAATTGAGAAGAGACATTTTGGTTTATGCGAACAAGCAAGCCTACATTTCCCAAGATAGGGTGATGTATGAACAAGGAACTGAAGTGAATTCCAACAGTTCCAAGATTAATGTTGTATCCGGTAAAGATGTACTCACACATGGTCAAGAGACAGTTGGTTCTCAGTTGGGAGAAAATAACAGGTATAAAGACAATACTGGTGAGGGTATAATCAATGGTACTGAAGGTGAGACAACATCCGGAAGGGAACATATCAGCAAAGATGGTTTGAACAACAGTCCAGGGAATTATGTTCAAGCAGTTGTTTGTGGTAACAACAATCAAGCTCATTTTCCCAAGGACAATGTAAGAAACAAACAGACTTACATGTGGTACAATACCACCCAATACAAAGGAAAGGGGAAAGGAAAGAATCAGAATCACAGGAAACACTGAAATTAAATGATGTGTGTGTTATTCCAAATTCCACAAGGACAATAGAACAATATGATAACAGTGTTGTTAAACTGTCTGACATGGTTTTAACTGAGGACACTTTACGTTTGTTAAAAAAAGGTTTTTCTTTCATACCTTCTAACAAAATGAACATAGGGAAATTGTTGATAGACTTTAGGTTATATTTGAGAAAATTAAATCTAAGTTACATCATGCAAGATGTTATAGAAACAGTGGATATTAGAGTGTTTCAACATATACACCCAAGAAACCTAGCACTTTCAACCCTCCCTTACATATTACTTTGGAAGTTTTCCAGAGTTTATGTGAGAATGACTTTAGAAAGATTATTTCTCCAAAGTGTGTAGACAATTTAAGTTAGGGAGAAAAAATGGTTTTAAAAGATTTGTGCAATAATCACAATGTTAGAATGATGAAGGCAGACAAAGGGGGAAAAATAGTGATTATGAATACACATCAATACACCATCTTTATTGGAAATGTTGAAAGATAGTAGCACATACAAAAAAGTCAATATAAAGAAAGTTAGAAAAAGCTTTCAAAAAGTAAATGTAGTTTTGTTTGACATGCTCAGCCAGGGTGAATTGGATTACAGCACTTATGAATATTTTTCGACTGAGTATCCTAAATTAGCTAGTTTTTTTGGTATTCCCAAAATTCAAGCCAACCAAACAAATTCACCCTTTAGGCCAATTGTTTCAGCCAAACATTTCCATCTGGCTAAATCATGTTTTGAATCCGATTGTGCAACAATCAAGGTTTTATATTAGAGATTCTTGGCATCTTTTAGAAAAGTTAAGAGATTTAAACAGTTTAGAGTACACCACCTTTGGTACATTAGATGTGAAATCTTTATATACTTCCATTAAGCAACAGGAGGGGTTAGATTATTTGAGAGAATATCTAACTGGAAATACAGACTTTGGTAATAGCAAGATACATACCATCTGTAGTTTAATGGAACTACTTCTAGAGAACAATTTCTTCAAGTTTGATAAAAATATATACCAGCAAATTTCCGGAGTGGCCATGGGTGCCAGGGTGGCACCAGCATTTGCCAGTTTAGTGATGGCAAATTGGGAACTACAGTTTGTGGTAAAACATCTGTATTTCAGGAAGGTGCAAGCTGATTTTAGGTTTATTGATGATTTGTTTTTCCTGTGGAGTGGTACACAAGATGAATTTGAAAGTATGGTTAAAGACATAAACAACACCACCAATTTTCTTGAATTCAAGATTAGTGGGTTTGGTGAGACTATTTCTTATTTAGATGTAGAACGTAGTATGAATAAGGAGGATAATACATTTCAAAGCAAAATATTTAGAAAGGAAATTTTTGCAAATCAATATTTACATAAAGAAAGTTTGCACCCACCACACATGAAGAAAGGGGTGGTAAAAGGTCAGATCATCCGTTTAAGTAGGTTGACAACTGACGAGGCTATCTTTTTAGATGAAATCACATTCCTCAGATCCCTATTTGTACACAGGGGGTACGGGGTAGATTGGCTAAAGAATATAGAGCATGAAGTTATAACTTTGAGACAAGGGATAGCAAAACCTATTCTTATGGCCAAGGATGTTTGCATAAGTTCAGTTCCAGTGGCAACAGAGACAAATACCAATTACAACATTTCATTCCCACTACCCATAGTAAATGAAATGGGGTATATAAAGGAAATCATCCAAAGTAATTGGAAAGTTTTACTTGGAAACAAAGAACTAGTAATGAAAACAGGATTAGTACCTAAGTTTACTTACAAAAGAGTGGTTAATATAAAATGTATGCTAGAAACAGACAACAAGGTACATCGTCAGCAGTAGAATTGTTAGTAAATAAGGAACATTTGCATGTCAAAACTGCAAACAATGCAGATTTATAAGCAATAGTTTCTTTGTATCGATACATTGTTTAAATTACACAATATGGCCTAAAGGATATTACAACTGTAATTCTAAATATGTGGTTTATATTGCATGTTGTGCATCATGTGAACATTTTTACATAGGAAAAACTAAGCAAAGTTTGAAGCGTAGAATATACGAACACAATTTAGCTATTAAAAACAAGGATATGTTAAATTCACTAGCTAAACATGCAGTTGGTTGTCCAAATTTCAAAAAAATTGAATTCTCAGTAACTGAAAAAGTAAATGAAGTGCCTTTTGGAGTGGATTTGAACAACATCTTGGAATGCAAAGAAACATTATGGCAGCTTTGTTTAGCTGCAGATACGTTACCGGGTTTAAATGAGTCCATTAATTTGAAATGTTTTTTGTCTAATAGATAAATATGCTAATATATTTTAGTTAAATATTCTATAAGTTATTTAAGCAAAAAAAAAAATTTTATAGAATATAGGATGATTTATGCATATGCATTTATGTCCATGATTCACGTTTTCATTTTTAAGGAATAGTAATTTTGTGTTGTAATATAAGAATATATGTATATATTTATATACATATACTTTTTGAAAAATTAATATTAATTTTTTAGGTAAAGATGTTTTATAATAATATATAGCATATATAATAATGTGCATTTTACTTATATATTTTTATGGATAGAAATTCATTTTACAATAAGAAGTAAGTTTATTGTGATGTCATTTCCTTTTTACTTGTATTTAAGGGAAATTAGGTGGGTGTGTCTGTTTTTTCTGAAGAAGTTCACAATTAAATTAAGTGGATGAAAGCGCTAAATACCTGTGGTTGAGTGCATTTTGTGTTGCCTGGATTTGCTTCTGAGTTTTTTTGTTTTTTACGTTTTTGAGTTTCCAGTTCATGTATCTTTTTTAAGTTATGTAAATGCTTTTAAAAAAGTGATGCCTGAAGATGTTAGGAAAATAATTTTTGATATAAATATGATAATTTATGAGATGCAATTAAGTGGTGAGATTGATTTAGAACTGTTTATTTTTTTATCTGTACCATGTCCACGTATACCCCGAATTTATAGGATACCAAAGGTGCATAAATATATTGATAAGACTTCGATGAGACCTATATAGTCTCAGGCGGAGGTTGGATCACGGAACCTTTGTCAGTATATTTGCAAAAGAGTCTCTCATAGTTTTTACAGTTATGTCCTGGAGTAATTAAGGATACTACTGACTTTTTGTTAAAACTGAAAGCATGGCATGATAATAGAGAAGTGAAAGATTTGTACTATATGTTTGTAACATTAGATATAACTTCATTGTTTACCGTTATACCGAATGTGTATGGCATTTTAGCCATACGTGAATTTTTAACTACAGAGACAGATATGATTGCAATAGATGTGGAAAAAAAATGTTCAATGCTACAAATAGTGTTGACAAAAAATGTTTTTTTTATTTGAGGAAGAATTGTTCTTGCAGCAAACAGGTGTAGCCATAGGTACTCCCGTGGCCAGTACCTATGCTAACCTTGTGCTTCATCAGTGGGAGAAAATGTATATGAGTATTGATGAAAATGTTTTAAATAAGAAGACTGAATTTTACTCAAGTTTTGTAGATGATTGTTTTTTTATATGGAATGGTAACATGGATGGATTGTTAGAATATGTGACCTATCTAAACAATACTACAAAATTTCTTGTTTTTAAGATGAATTATTCTATTGACAGTATAGTATTTTTAGATGTGTTATTAAAAAGGAAGGAAAATATTCACACTAGTGTGCATAAGAAAGAAGTACAGGCTAATAGATACCTGCACCAGCATATGCACCTTCACCATGTCTTTAGAGGAGTAATAAAGGCCCAGATATATAAAGTAAGATGAATACTGATGAGACTATGTTTGAATAACATGATAGAAGAGTTTGTCAGTAGTGGATATAACTATTAAGATGTCATGGAAGTGGTTGAAAGGGTAAAGATAGCCAGAAGTGAGGATGCAAGTTAAATTTTTAGCCAAGGAAAACAGACAGTAGAAAGAGTTTTAGAAAACAATAAGATTAGATATGTTACTACGTATAATTTAAGAATGAAAGAACTACAGAAAATAATAGAAAAAAAATTGGGTAATTCTCTTAGCTTTGCCTGAACTACATAATATAATAGATTCTAAACCATTTTTTTCATATAAGAATCTAAAAAGTTTGAAGAGAAAACTCTGTTATAAGGATTTTAAAAGTTTAGTTAAAAATAAAATAGGTCAGAAATATGGGACTTATACTTGTATGGCATGTAACTGTTGTGTAGATATAGAAAAACTGAATAGTGAAGAATTTATACATCCCACTTCTGGTCGGAAGTTTAATTTTTCCTGTGTAGCAACTTGCAATAGTGTTAATGTGGTCTATTTGGCCACCTGTAAACAGTGCAGATCATTTTATGTAGGAAAAACGACAAGGAGGTTAAAAGATCGCATAATAGAACACAAATCCGACATTAGAAGGAAAATGACAAGAATGCATTGTGTAAGCACACATTTTAGATAAAAGAATAGACCACACCTTTACCTTTAGAGTAATAGAGAATGTATATAAAGATGTGAGGGGTGGGGACTTAAACAATTATCTAGAAAATAAAGAATATGAGTTGATACTTAGGCTCTGTGCAGATAGTCGACCAGGTATAAACAACAAAATTAGTATTAAACCTGTCCTTGTTAGGATGCAACAGTATAATTTATAATATTTTATAAGATTTTGAAGTGTATTTATGTAATTTATGTGTTTATAAGTACTTAATTAAGGGTACTTCGTGATTGGATGGCTGTGGTCACATTGTATCTGCTTTGCTCCTTTTAAATGAATGAGAAAATGTAGTATGATGTTTAGCACTGAAGAAGGTTGTTTGACCAAAAGCTCTGCTTGTTGTAATAAAAGCTACTTGTTTTTTCTGACGATGAATTGTTTTACATTTGTAAATGAGCTTCTCAGATGTTTTAGGTAAAGAGAAATGAATGGGAAAAGTTACTGGTCGAAGACATTCTGATTAGTATGATGTGAGGTTCTGACTAGAGGAATTTGTGTAGTAGACTTACATTTATTTTTTATTTTACATTTGTTGACTGGGATAGTCTGACTGGATACATGTCCATTTTCAGTGGAGGCCCGGGGAGAAAAGCTCCAACATAGATACATTAGAAAAATGTTACATATAGTAAAATATTTGTGATAAAAACATTTTACAGACTTGTTCAAATATCCCAGATGTAGCTATAACAAATACAGAAATTCTATTACAGACTTATTCAAACATGCTAGCTTAAGATACGACAAATACAGATTATGACTTTAGTTTTTATCCATAGATCCTGTTGGGGTTACAGGCCGCATACCTCAGGTAAACATTTGCAAAATTATATAAAGGCATCTATTTATAGTCAGATTTAGTCAAACAAGTATAGAGTTAGATCATTTCCATAATTCAAAGGTTTAGTTTCTCTACTAGGGTGAGGCAGAGGATTTTTGTACCTTAGTTTAAAGGAATAAGCTAATCGGGGCTGGAGCATGGACAAAGCCATTGTGATCTGAAATTAAATTTTAGACTGTTTTTGAATTGGGCTAAGGAGGTAGTAAGAGTAAGGTTGGGAGGGAGGGAGTTCCATGTTTTACCTATGGCATTAGCGAACAGAGAATCACCACCTGAATTATATGATTTGATTGTTTGGACAAGCAGTCTATTTGATGAGTGGAGAGAGCCTAGATTGCGGTATGGGATGATTATGTTTTTCAGTGCAGGGGTATTGTCTGGTTGTTTGAGAATTTTAAATGCTTCTATAAGTTGGTTTAGCTGGAGAAGGCTTTGCAGTTCCATCCAGCCAAGGTTTTTTAGGTTAAGGCAGTGGTGTGTCCTATAGGGCATGCCAGTTGCAAATCTGGCAGTATGAGTATAGCAACTGGAGAGTTTAAGGTCAGATTTGCTAAGGTTAGTAAGCACGGGAGAGGCATAAGGAAGGGTAGAGAGAAGATGTGAGCGGGCAGTGGTTGCTCTAGCCATTGGAGTTAGGAAGAATTTTATCCTATACAGTAACCAAAGTTTCTTGTTTACGGATTTAATGGTTTGGTTAACATGCAAGTCAAATCTAAGATTGTTGTTAATAGTTACTCCTAAAAGTTTTGTATAGGGGTCTGGGGAGATGATAGTGCCGTTGTTAGATTTTTATGGTAAAAGATGTAGAGGATTTTTGGGTTGGAGAGAAATGTAGTAGTTTGGTTTTAAGATCAGGTGACGATCAGAGAGCCAGTTTTCATCTATGGTAAATATATGCTGGGTTGTTGATAGTAGGTTTATTGGAGAGGTGTCGGAACATACTAGTGTAGAGTCATCTGCATATTGAATGCAGGTGGCATCTGGGATGATTGTATGGAGATCATTAATAAAGACTGAAAAGAGAAGAGGTCCTAATATGGAGCCTTGAGGAACTCCTATGGTATTAGGTAACAGGCAAGAGAGCTTGTTCTGTCATAGTACTGCTTGTTGTCTACCAGTGAGGTAGGCATGGAACCATTGGAGAGCTTGATTATTTAAGGATAAGGTTTTCAGAGTGTGGATGAGTAGCTGATGGTTAACCATATCAAAGGCTTTGGACAGGTCCAGAAAGAGGATTGAAGATATTTTGTTATTCCGGTTTTGGTTAATTACATTGGTAAAAGAGAGGAGGGCAGTAGATGTACTGTGGTGGGGTCTAAAACCATGTTGTGAGTTGGTCAGGAGTTTATTCTGATTGAGATAGTGTAGGAGTTGTTTGCGCACACACTTCTCCTTGATTTTGGCAAGTGGTGACAATATTGCTATCGGCCTATAGTTAGATAGTTCTGTAGATGTGCTACCTTTATGGAGTGGTATAACTTAGGATATTTTCTAGATTGAGGGGATGGTGCCTTCTGTTATGGTTCTATTGATTAAGATAGAGATGGGGTATGCTATGGCATCTGCAGCTTTTTGCAGGTATTCAGCTGGGAGAAGGTCAGCTGAAAGGGTAGTTGGTTTTAGTTTTTTCAGTAAGGATCGGATGAGGGATGTGGAGGCTGGTTGGAGGTTAAAAGAGAGTAGCTAGTTGGGTATAGGATCATATACTGTAGAGCCGCTAAGAGTTAGTTGGTTGGCCAAGGACTGAATAGTCTCTGTAAAGAAATTATTGAATGTATTTGCCACTTCTTCAGAACTTTTATGATAGGATGCTGCTGGGTAGGTGTGGAGGATTGACCTGGGTGGAGAAGATTATTTATACCTACCCAAAACTTTTGAGGGTTATTTTGATGTTTCTGTTGTAGATGGCAGTAATATTTTTTTTGTCAAGTATGATGGCTTTTTTAGTCACATTCCTTAGCTGCTGGAAGTTGATATGATTTGGGGGGGGGGCTTTAGTAGTACGCCACTTGGTCCATGCTTTATTTCCGAGTATGATTTTAGATTTGGAGTCTTTTGAATGCCATGGGGTGATTTTTGTTTTAGTTCTGATTGACCATTTTGGAGAGTGAGAATCAAGTATGTTAAGGAATTTAGTATTAAAGTATACTACTGCCTCATCAAGGGGAAGGTGTTTTAGATCTGACCAATTACATGATTTGAGTTTGGTTTGGAATTTTTTGTGGGGTCAAAATTCTTCTTGCTTCTGACAGACCTATAGGTGGGCAGATGAGTGCTGACAGCCTTGTGTTTAATTATTTAAGTGATGAGATGGTCACTGAGGTCATTGGGGAGGGTCCCTGACATGTACATATTGGGATGGCTATTGATAAGTATCCAGTCAAGGACACTCTCTTTTTAATTAGGTTTACCTATTCTGGTGGAGGAAGATTATGGTCTGTAAAAATCCATGGAGGATAATATGGGTGGAGGAGGAGTCTGATGAACATGAGTTCCAGTCAATATTAAAATCCCCCAGAACAATAGTTTCTTGAGGGTAGTTGGTAGATATCCAATTACAAATGTCCTCCAGGGTGTCAGGCTTGTTACCAGGGGGGGATGTAAATACCAATTATATTTACACTTTTGTGTATATTAAGTTGTAGTTTGATAGTATTTCAGCATTGGAGACATGGGGTGGTTGAATGGGGTTGACTGTGACATTAAGTCTGCTTTTATATAGCACAGCTACCCCACCTCCCTTCTATTAGTGCGACCAGCCCTGAGTATATTATACCCAGGTGGCAAGATCTCATTATCTTTGGTTGATGGCTATAGCCAGGTTTCTGTTAGACACAGTATATCAGGGAGGTAAATTACTAATGGGGCATATAGGTTATGTACCTTGTTGTTTAGGCTTCTTATATTTAGATGGCAGGTCAGGAGGGTGTTAGAAGGCCTGAGTATAGACAGTGGGCTAGTAGAGTCAGGGGCAGAGGATGGGACTGGGTTAGGGGGGATGTCTCCATCCTTTGTTATATTTTTTCGTAAGTTAGCTAATAACTTCATAAGTTTATACAACAGCTTTTGGCAGTATTTGGATTTAGGGTGAACTTGTTTTGACTTAAGATAAAAGTTGCTTGGGGTTATTGTATTAGAGGCTGGATAGTAAGTAGAGTGTTCTAAAATGAATGGGGTTAAGGGGGTGCTGGTTTGGTATTTAGGGTAGTGGAACCATGAGCATTGCTGGTCTTCATATTTGGTAAGGAGGTGTGGTATAATTATAAGGGGTAGGATGAGAGATAGGGTCTTGAGTTTTACCTTTAAAATAGTGGGTGAGACTGTGGTCATTGCCATAGAGGGATATTGCTGGTTTAATTGGTAAGTAGTGGGTAGAGCAGGGGGGCTGATATTCAGGCAGTGTCTTTGTATGGCTAGGATATGGAGTGCATTTGGTTTTATTATTATAAATGTAATGATATTGGGGCAGGTGGAATTTGGGGGCAGGGTGGGGTGCGGAGCGAGCCCGAGCGCAGTCAAGTCGAGCAGAGTGGGGCTAAACCAACACCAAACTTTCTAAGGGCCAGTGAATACAAAGTAAGTGTTTAGTGGAAATTGTTGTACTTCTCTGTAGTTCAGCAAGCATCCACTACATTCTAGTGGAATTATGCCAGTCTGGAAGTACAGATTAGAGATGAATGTTAGTTAATGGGTTATACATGAATATGACTTTTTAAGGAAAGTGGGACATAAAGGACTGGGAAAATTGGTACTAGTACTTCAACAATTTGTAATTTATTTTCCTCTAGATGTGGTAGACAATTTTTTATAGTGGAAAGATGGGGTATAGAGGATGATAGTCAAGTGGAACAGAGGTTTTGGGTGAGGTTGGTAAAAGAGTGTAATAAATGGGAGGTGAAGTAGTTAGCAAGCCTATCAGGTGAGTCTTTTGAAGACTGGTAGAGTATTTTAGAGTATGCAATGCCTTTTACTGTGAGACTGTCCTGTTTTAGCTCATTCCAGTAATTTTGGGGGTTAAAAGACAATTGGAAAAATAAAGGTAAGAATGCATCTATGCAGTGAGCTAGTAAGGTAAATTTCAAGTAAGAAGTCAGTAGCAGAAGAATGGTATTAATGAGCTGTGTTTGACTATGGAAGGAGGTGGTATGATTATGTGCAGTCCTAGCCAATTAAAATGATCTGCAAATAAAATGATTTTACTTTGGTTATCTATGATGACAGACCATCTCCCAAAGTGTTTAGGAAAGAGAGAGGAGTGGGTAGAGGTTGATAAATTGTTTGATGTTTTTACCTTGTGTTATTTTAGCATTGATCCATTTAGAATTATTGTCAAAGGATGGTTTAGAAGATTCAAATGGGTGGTACAGTAGTATTTTTATTTAACAGCACAGCACCACTTTGGTTGGTCATAGGTTGATTAAGCAGACGCCAGAGAGACATAACCTGGTGCCATGATTCATCCACAGGATAAAATAGCTGTGTGTGGGTCCAGAACTTTTACTGACAGTAAAAAAGATGTGCGCCGTAGAAAAAGAGTGACCTGCCATAACATATGACAGTTTCTGGTTGGTAGAAATTGAGGCAGGCTTCGAGGGATTTACATTTATTATTGTTGCTGCAACATTCAAAGTGAACAATTTTTAGCACTTTAGAATGTGTTGAAGGAGAGTTAGTGGATACAGCTGCAGGAAAACGTCTGTGGGACAAGGCAGGATTCCTTATCACCCAGTGTACGAATATTTAAATAAGACGAGAGCTTTTAGTGAGTTGTTTTATTTTGCCTATAATGGAAAGAATGATGAATTAAGAAAACATAGAAGTAGTGAAAAAACAGATACACGGGAAAAAATGCAGTAATTATTTGTGCTTCACAAAACAGTAATGAAAGGGAAGATGTAAGGGTTTGGATGAAGAATTGTGAAAGTAGAAGATAGAGAGTGAATAGCAGTGCAAAGGATCATTGGAGGTGCAGTTCAGTGACTGGAACTGAATGACAGGATTTGGGATCCTTTGGGAACTCAAAGCAGAAGTGAATGGAAAAGAATCATAAAATAAATGATAGGTCAGTGCAGATCAGATAGATCCTACAGTGTTAGTAGTTAGTACATACCCCAAGGAAATTTCTGGATGCTTATAGAAGTAGGTAAGAAAGAAAGGGGAGACATGGAGCATGAGTGGCAATTAGGAGCCTAATAAATGAGTAAATTGCAGAATTAAAGTTGTGAAATCTCTATGGTTCCACATGTTAGTAAAGCTAAAAGCTATAAAAGAGAGCACTATCACAACTGAAGAAGTGGTTTCTACCATTTTAACAGCAAAGCCTTTTTCTGTGTTTGATGGTATTCTGGAATATGGTACATTAAGCCTGATGAGAATGTTTTTAAGCTATGCACATTTAATTCATCTATACAGTATTCTCAGACTTCTGCTTAGCTATCATCTTGATCTTGATTCCATCCAGCAGCCCTGATGCCCCTTTACTTGTATGGCCTTCAGAGCTGCTCAAACTGTTTAAGGCGTAATCTAGCCAAGGCTCTTTAAAGTGGAACTTTACTTCTTTTCTTCTGGAATGTATTCTCTGTTGATACATCTCAACATTCTTTCTTCTGCCACCACCACCCAGACTCTGCGCCTGTTGGTCCAATCTGGATGTGATTTACACTCCAGAGTCCTTCCTTGCTCTGGTGGCATCAGTTTCGTTTTTTCCAGAAAATGCGTCTTGACATGGTTGTTGTGGCCTAAGTGAAGCATTTTGCATTTGTTTGCAGTGACCCTCAATTACCTCCTTTCTGCTAACTTGTTCAGCCTTTTTAGATCATGCTGCACCTATGTTTGTGTCATCAGTAAAAGAGTTTGATCCTGCTCTGTATTCCCTTAGATTTGTTTGAAACAAACACACCAAAGAATAATGGACACAGAACAGATTCCAGGGGTCCTCCACTAATTGCTTTCTTAATTCCTAACACTGTCCATCTCACTACAACTCCATGTGTCTTTCATTTGAACCATGAAATTATCCATTTCCTCAATCTTGATTGTACCTCCAACTTTCATATCAGTCTCCTGTGTGGGGCTGAGTTAAAGGCCTTGTTAAGTCCAGCTAGACTACAACTATGTGTACTCTCTTGTCAAACTGTACCTGTAACAGTCATACAAATGGATCAGGTATAATTGTGAGCTTCTTTTCATTATGACTGCATTCTTGTTGCTGTCCATGAGTGTCCTCTGGAAATGCTACCAATTTACCCTTCAAGATTATCTCCATGGCTTTCCCTGCTTCTGTTGTTAAGCTAACAAACTTGAAATTTCAGTTGATTTTTTTTTCTCTTCTCCATTTTATACAAGCAAGGGAAATCACAAGTACTGTCTTCTAATTTCTCTAGCACTTCTGCATTAGCTTGTGATCTGTTGATAACCTTCATCAGCAGATCTGCCAATATGCTGTACAGATGTTTGAGAATTCTGAGAAGTAGCCCCATATGATGATTATGCTTTAATGCTCCCTAAGAGCAGCTAGTTCCCTTTAACTCTCCTGTGTTTCTACTGTGATATCTGTCCACTCTTCTTCCCAGTCTGTCATGCCTTCTTCCAAACATGGCACTCCTTGTGAAGAGTGAAGCAGAATATTCACTCAGTACCAGTGCATATTCTCAGGCTTCTTATTTGTATGTTCTCCCTTTCCCTTCTTTATTCACCCTTGTCTGTTTTATCATTTCCTTCATTCTTCCTGCTGTGTTTTTTAAGCCCTGGCTTTTCCTCTTTATCAGTTCTACTAACTCCACTTCAGCTTTAGCTTTTGCTGCTCATGTCAACATTGCTGTCTTTTTTCTACATTTACTCTACCCCCTGCAGCTCCTTCCCCTCCTTTCCACCTCCTGTAGGCTGTACTTTTGCACCATTTGCCTGCCTCACATTTCTATGTAGGCGAATTGACCTTCTTATGCTCTAAATGTTCTAAAATACAAACCACCATTTCTCTGTTATTTTTATTCCTCATCCCCTTCTCTTAGACCTCCCAGTCATTTCTTTCTTTCTGTATTGATATTTGATTATTGGGAAAGTTCTACTGGATAGAAGCCAATTTTCACTAAAAGCCCAGGGAAGAAAGCTACAAGTTATTACAAAGCGTTGTAAGAACAATAATTTTACAATCTTCAAAAATAAAAACACCTGTAGTTTAAATAATTATAACAAATAAAACATAATATAAAAACATTGGTTAAGAATCAATACAAATTATATGACAATCATTTAATATTTAGAGAAATTTTACAGTTTATAGAGAAATTAAGGGTAAGTTAGTTTAATACAAACAGGAATTGCAATGTGAAGTGAGGGAAAAAAAACAGGCTTATGGTATATTTAGATAGAAGTAA
Organism: Protopterus annectens; assembly: GCF_019279795.1. Classification (NCBI taxonomy): domain Eukaryota; kingdom Metazoa; phylum Chordata; order Ceratodontiformes; family Protopteridae; genus Protopterus; species Protopterus annectens. Next base: position 268,150,714 of record NC_056738.1, read on the forward strand.
GGAAGAAAGTGAAGAAGGGGAGAGTAAGGAGGTAGAAGGAATGAAAAGGTACTTATTCAGATTTAGTGATAGAGTGTATCCTAGTTTTGAGCAAGAACCGAGCCAGATTTTAGCTAGGAAGTCTTTCAGAGTGTTTTTTAAATATCTGAGGGAGGTTATTGACCTGATGGATACAGGTAAGAGTTCCAGGCTTTATCATCCTTGTATGAGTACAAACAATGCCAAGCAGATTTGATAGGTTTGTAGACAGGAGTTTTTGGTCAGTGGATCACAGTGACTGACTGGGAACATAGTTGTGTAGAATGTTTTTTAGTGTTGGACAGGCAGATGGATGCTAGATAATTTGATAGGTGGTAAGAAGCTGTGTACATGTTACTTGATGAGGCGGTTCTAACCAATTTAGGCATTTTAGTGCTATACAGTGATGGATTCTGAAAGGGGCATTTGCTGCAAATTTAGCAATTTTGTTATATGTTTAAGGTTTTAATTTTTGTGAATAAAATCCACCACAGGATAAAGCCAAAAGAAAACACCCACAAGGCCAATGCACCCCTTATTTTATTAGGACAAAAAAAACACTCTGTAAAGCCTAGGCCAACAGGCCTTTAAAGAGATAAAAAACTTAAAAAAAAACTTCAGAATATATAATAACATCAACTAAGATCTCATTTTTATAATTAAGTATACATTCAATAAAAATTAATGCATCATTTAATTACAATTTTCAACTACATTCCATGTTTAATCCAGCAGGTATCCATCAATGTTCCATATTTTAAAATAAACACCCTTTCTTTCTATAATAATTTATTCTTCAAATCCAAATGATTAACTTTTCCTTTTTCTAAAATACTGTCTTTTAAACACCTTCCATCCCCCCATTACATAATTTGTAATGAACTGCTATGATGCTTTCATTATTTTTATTCCTAATATCCCTGAAATGCTCCTGTAATCTAACTTTTAAATGACCTTTTAGTTTCTCCGATGTAAAAAAAGGTCACGGGAGCATCTCAAGGCATAAATAATGCCCTCTGTGTTACACTTATATACATTTCTAGAAACATAATAAACATTGTTAATTTTATCATATGTCCTTACAGTATGCTTACATACTGAACAACTACCAGAGGGTAAAGTGCCAGCAATTCTAGGTTTTAATATTAGTTCAACACTAGGTGTTGAAAAATAACTCTGTTCAATCGTGTCCTTAATAGTACAGCCTCTTTTCAAAGAAAGAAAGGGTTTCTTAGTTAAACGGTTTTTTAGACTTCAATCATTCAATAAAGAACCCCCATAACATTTTATAACATCAAAACCTTGTCTGCAATAACATTATGAGTAGTTACAAAGTAACTCTTAAATTTTCTCTCTTCATTTTTGTGAAGCCTGGAAGCTAGTAAGAATGGGAGGGCCATAAAGAAGTGTGGGGATGAGTTGCATTGGTGAGAAAGTTTTTGCTATGTAAAGCATCCCTAGTTTTATGAGTTTTTCTGTATGCAATTTTGTATATGCAGATCAAATGTAAGATCATCCACTGTCACCCCTAATAATTTGTTATGAGAAGTGACTTCACTGTTTGTATTAAGGGAGGGGACTTGGTGACAGGGATTTGGGGTAAAAAGTAGTAGATGGACATTTTTGGGTTGAGCATAAGTTGTGTGTTATAAAGCCATGTTTCAGTTTCTGTTAAAGCTTCCTGAGTCACTTTTTAGAGGTGTATCATGTCAGATGTGCAAATGAGAGTGGAATCATCTGAATATTATATTAGGGTGGCCTGCTGTGTGGCTGTATAGAGGGTGTTGGTGAAAATGTTAAAGAGAAGGGGACCAAGGATAGAGCCTTGTGATACACTAGTGGTGACTGGGAGGTAAGGAGAGAGTATGGAGTGCCATTTTACTGACTGATACCTATTGGACAGGTAGCTTTTGAACTACAGAATTGTGAGCTAAGAGAGACCTAGTGAGGACATTTGAAGTAGAAGTTTGCTGTGACAAACTGTGTCGAAGGCTTTAGCCAAGTTTAGAAATAAGGAAGAGACTAGTTTGCCGTTATCTCTAGCTTTATTCACAGTATCTGTATAGGTTAGAAGGGCAGTGCTACTACTATATGGGAAGGATGGAAGCCATGTTGTGTAGAGGATAGGAGATCTAACTGACTACTTCTTGCAGGAGATAGTCTACCATTTGTTTTTTAATACATTGTTCAAGTATTTTGGCCATGGGAGATAATATTGCTATAGGTCTAAAGTTATTAATGTCTGTTGAATTTCCTCCTTTGTGCAGAGACATATAATGTGACTTTTTCTAGAGAGAGGGAATGTAGGATTCCTGGATTGACCTATTTATAAGGACTGAGACAGGATAGGAAATACTGCGCTTTTTAGGTATTCACTTGGAAGGTCGTCAGCTGAAGAAGAGCATGCTTTAAGTTTGAGTAGTTTTATATAGGATGTAGGCACAGATTTGAAGGTGAAAGTGGATGTGGTGATATGTGGCTGTTGGGCAGGGTTGGGATTAGATGTTGAGGAATCCTTGGTTAGAGATGCTGTACTATTTATAAAATAAGAGTTGAACTGTATTGTGGTTTTGAGTTATCAGGACAGGGTTTAGTTGAATTTTTGGCCAGGATGTAAAATTACTTAATGGCTCATGATCATACATGATCACCGTTGCCTACAGTGCCCTAACCTAGTCATCTTTAATACCTTCTGCACTGTTTAGGGCCACATCCATAATTTTATATTCTCTGCTACAGTCCTGCATGCATTAATTGGTTGAACCCTTCATAGTTCAAGTTATCAGAAAACTTCCAGACCCTCTACCTTGGAGCCGAGAATCACTCATTCTGCTCCTGACAGAATAGACTACACCATAAGGGTCACCTTTTTCCTCCTATCCCAATCCTTTTATTATTTACTTTGGTTAGTAAGAACTCCTTTCTTGCTGCATCAAGGGGAGTGATAAACTCTGTAGGTTTACTAGCTCTCTCCCCTTTCCTCTGCCTTAACTGCCATGGCAATTAACCTACCTTTTAGCACTTTTCTGCACTCTCATCTCACTCCTGGTTTTGGTATTTTTCTTTCTCTCAGTCCTGTCGTTTGATGTGCTTTTTATCTAGACTGCAATTCTATCCCTTCTGTCTCATTCTTAAATAACCCATACCCATGATCCTGCACATCTCATCCCGCCTTGTCATTCGCCCATATTTATGTGATAACCAGCAATGTCTGCCTTCCCCTTCTGCATCCTTGCTTGCAGTTTCTCATCTTCCTGTGGGTGACGCTTCCTGTGTGACAGTTAAAGATGGTAATGGAAGTTCTGACTGAAAAAGGAAACAGAGGCTTTAAAGGAGAGGAAAAGCTTTTTGTGCAAGTGAATCCTAATGAAGAAGACAAAGGAGAGTGAAGTTTTGGAATGAGGCTTTTTGCCTTTGGAGTGTGATTGTGGATCTGCATTTCAAAATTCTGTCATAACTCCTCAAACTTTCCTTAACTTCTTTCAATCAGTATTGTCATAATCTGTTTAACTCTCAAGTCTTTCTTTAGCTCCTTTTCTTAGTGCACTTTCTACTGTCTCACACACTATCAATAACAGACACCTTACAGCTTTCCCGTTACTTATGTGTCCACTACTTTTTTGTATTTTATGACTGACAAGTCCTGTAATTCGTAGCTTTATAAACTTCACTAATATCTCTTCATTGATGTTAATTAATAAGGGGCTCCATTTGGTTGACTTTGTCTAATTCTTAACTGTATACATTTCATTAATGTCTTCTGATCAGTGCTAGGTAATGATATAGCAATAACCCACGCCTGGGTGTGGGTAATGCTAAATTTACCCACGGTTGGCGTGGTTTGGTCCCGAGGGCGTAGCCCGAGGGACCAAACAAAGCCAACCGTGGGTAAATTTAGCATTACCCACACCCAGAAGTGGGTTATTGCTATTATACCATGACATTATTTAAGAAAAGAAACTATTACTTTTCTTAAATAATGGCATAGTATAATGCCTGTTTACTGCCCTTCCGCAGATGTCTGGCATCCGCGGCAGTTCTGATGTACTGCGCGCCTGCGCAGTACATCAGAGCTGTGAGCAAAACGGAGAAAGCAAGATCTCCGTTGCTTTTTAGTCTCGCTATGTTAAATGAGTTTAACATGGCGAGACAGTTTTAAAATAAGCAGCGGAGATGTCCGTTGCTTATTTTAAAACTGTCTCGCTATGTTAAACTCATTTAACATAGCAAGACTAAAAAAGCAACGGAGATCTTGCTTTCTCCGTTGTTTAAAACACTGTCTCGCTATGTTAAATGGGTTTAACATGGCGAGCTTTAAAATAAGCAACGGAGATCTCCGTTGCTTATTTTAAAGCTGTCTCGCTATGTTAAACCCATTTAACATAGCGAGGCAGTGTTTTAAAAAAACGAGTTATACTAATGGAAAAAAGTCCGGGCGACCGGACCTTTTTCCATTAGTATAACTCGATTTACAACGGGCACGCTGGCCAATCAGCGTGCACGTTTTGGGGGGGTCATGGTATAATAAGAGTTACTTAACATTCCGTCTGCTTTTTTTCACATAAAATGTTCCTCACTGCAGCATTTTTTTTGGGACATGCTTTGAGTCATCTATGACTGATCATGTCTCATTTCCTTGAAGGCCTGTGAATTGCTCCTGTTTTGGTAAATGTGCGGACTTTCAATTTCTGGTTTTGTTAGGTCTGGCTTGTTTTAAGACCCATAATTTAGTAATGCATGGAAGACTGGATGAACATTAAATACTACCTATTGGAGAATGAATATTCTCCAACAACATATTAATATACAAAGCCCATAAAAAAAAAAAAAAATTTTTGCAACTTCATGGTAATATACAGAGGTTTGAGAGGTCACTCATTCAAAGTTCCAGCTTGGCTGGAGTTTTCATTTACTTTTTACAGATTGTTTTTTTCTGATACCTTCTCACTCATTGTTTGAGGCACCATAAAGCACAGACAAAATAGTAAATGACCCTCAGCTTGCTTGCACTTGCTAACTGCAGCTGAAACACAATGGTTAACGAGTGTAAAAAAATTATATAAAATCATAATAATTACTGAACTAACAAAAGTTAACTGCAGCAGCATTTATAAGGACCTGCCTGTTTCCTTTTCCATCACTAAGCATGATGTTTAAAAAGCCATGCTTAATGAGTGTAGGGGAAAAAATGAACAGTGAAAGTAACTGCAGCACAGTAGCTGCAACTACAACACATCATCATCAATAACAATATGTGTGGGGGTACTTGTAATGCTTTGTATTGTAAGTAAATTTATTGTGTTATTTATAGAGTTTTTCATTCGCTTCATCACAGTTTGACATCTGAGGTGAACCCAGTCAAGACAATGACTAATTGGTAGGCATGTTTGTGTGTGTGTGTGAGAGAGAGAGAGAAAGCAAGTATGCGTTAGGGTTGTAATACTTTACATAGAATGTGTATTACTGTTATTTGTTTGTTTCTTCATTTACTTGCTCACAATATGCCATCTGCAGTGTACATAGTCGAGACGATGAGTGTGTATCTCATCCTCTATATGTATTTATTCGTTCTTCATTCATTCAGCATTTGTTGACCAGAAAAGTCAGACTAGGAAAGAGCCTATTTTCAGTGGAGGCCTGGGGAGAAATGCAACAGATGCATGTCTTTGAATGTGGGAGGAAACCTACATGAACAGGAGGAGGACATGCAGACTCCACACAGAAGGCACCCCAGCCAAGAATTAAACCAGAGAACCTCTTGCTGTGAGGTGACAATGTTAAGCACTGCACCGCCCTTAATCGTATGTGTCTGTGTGTGTGTGTCTGGTCACGTCCATGCATATCTATGTCTCTGTATGGGTGTGACTGTCTCTTTGCTTCTACATTTGTATATGTATATATGTGACTGTACATTTTTATGTGTATAGACATTAAGTAATTGCATAGCTTATATTTTGATGTAAAATGCATACTCCAATAACAATTACATATAACATTTATTCTTGGAATGTCATACTCCTAACAGAAGTCTACACTCATTTGGTGGTCATGTTGTAAAAAGATAAGAAATCACAACCAGTTTGTGGGAATGCCTTATTTCATAATTATGTTGCGGAAGTCTGGAGTAAATTACACTTGGATATCAGATGTAGCAACAGACTGGAAGAATTCAAAAGGAAACTGCTACTTTACTTTCTGTTGAGTAGCATTTGTACCTGTAAATAAGGAAGGGCTGTTCTGAATTGCTGTCAACCAATGTTTGTGAAACAAAATATTATGAAAGTATTTTTTATGCTCTGGACCACATGTTGAGCATCAAACTTAACTCGTCAGCTGGACCACTCTGTGGACATGTTGATGTTCCACAATAAAGAACCCCACAGCTCTTTCATTCCTTGCAATGATTGTAAAGAGTTCCAGAAATTAGGATGTCTTCCATGATTAGGAGCAAGGATTTCATCCTAAGCTTTAATGACCTGTTAATACTTTCTAGCTTCTAAGACATTGGCATGCACTGGACCTATGTGAAGCAGCCACACCTCTGCACAACCTGATCACTTGCTCCTGCCCTTTTTGTAGACAGCGCCTCTTCATGGTCTTCAGGACACACCAGGGATTATACTGTGAGGAGTATGACACAAGTACACACCCCTCCCCTCCCTTCAAAGAGGAATGAGCAGGCTAAACCTCATAATTCATCTTCTCCCTTTCAGGAGCTCTGGCAGGTGTCAAAGTTACTATTCGAACTTTGTTTGCCTGGGTATCAATCAAGACTTTGTCCCAGTATGTTAACAGAAAAAAAATGCTGAACTACCTTCCTCCATATCCTGAGAATTGAACTTTCATTTTCTGCCCACTTCCACCCTCCTGAGATAGCTGCTGCAAAAGCCAAGACCTTAGTCATTGTCAGAGTTTTATCCGTAGTTTCAGCAGAGCCATCTACTAAGTACTCGGGTTTCCAGCTAATTATTTCATTTTAGCATGATATTATTTCTTTCTTTTGTTTATGTTCTAAGAAAACATAATTGTCCAGTTTCTTTCTTTCCCTCTTTCTTTTCATGTATTTCTGCTCAATGTAGTCGCATCAAAAACCCAAATGATAAGAAGCCCACTCAGAGAAACACCTTACTTTATTTCATGACCTCACAATAACAAATAAAATCTGTTTCTGTTTTATATTCCTCCTCCTAAAAATTAATCCTCTAGAGTCTCCTTTCACTAGCCTTACTAATTAATGACTTCTGCATACTTTTAGTATTACTCCCTGCTTCTTTTGACAACTGTCTAGTATCTGTATTACATTTAAAATTCCATGCCAACATTAATATCTGCATTAATAAGTGGATAATATTTAGTTTCCTCAATGTTTTTCTTTTTTTTTTCTAAGGCCGAAATGTTGTAAAAATCTAGATGTCTTTCAGTAACCCATGTGTCATCACATACTACAGCATGACTAAATTCAATAGTAGTAGTAATAATAATATCCACTTTTTTAATTTCTCTGTCTTTGTTAATTACAATACATATCCTTGAACATTCAGCCAATTGTAAACTCCCACTTCAGCAAATCATTATGATTTAGTTTTTGTTCTTGTTAACTTACAGCTTCTTGTGTTTTGTTAACAGTGATGTTCTTCATGTTTCACTGTTGCAGTCATCACTTTTGGGTTATCTGCTTGCAGTAGTTCTCGGTCAGCCTGATTAACAAAGTCTTGGGTCCTGCGTCGGTTGCTGTCCCTTCTTCCATGACGTCAGGTCGTCAGGGGTATAAAACATGCAGCCGATGCCATTACATCAGTCTTTCTTGCTGTGCGGTGCCCGAAGCAGAAGCAGTTCACAAGTGCCAGTCGTCCAACTCCTTAAATTTTCATTTTCGAGTTTCAGAACCAAAATCTTCAACTAAAGCTAATTACCCCATTGGGGAAAATTTTTCTTGCTCCTTATCAATGTCAGTAAAAGTTAATAATTACATTACTTGTGGAAAGCAAATACCTCATAAAGATTTTCATCTGTACTGTATTCTTTGCCTATGCCCTGACCACGATGTACCATGCTGTTGGTTTTGTGCTTTATTTAATCAGCGCACTATCTGTCGTCGGTATATTTTCGCCTCTAAATATTTCGGTTCTCGGTTTAATTATCCAGAAATTTCATCGGTTAGCCATCCGACTACCGGGATTCTGAAAAAACGCAAGGATAAAGACAGAGACGGGCCGCCGAGGTCCAAAACTGCCAACAACGCTTGTCCTAAGCCAGTCGCCAGTTCTCAGTGATGCACTTTCGCAGCCCCTGATACCCGCTACTTCTGATTTACAGGCCTCTACTGAGACCCATTCGGAGTCCGGTATGCCGCAAGATGCTTCCACTATGGAACCTGCAGATGTCTACCTTAGATGGGTCCGGAGCTGCTGTGCAGGCGCTTCTGATGGTGTATTCAGGCCTATGGACTTGCATATTAAACTGACACCTCCTCCTTCTTTTAGGCCTAAATCTCGAACCATGCCTAAAAAAACTATGCCAGGCCTCATGCTCAGGCCTCTATGCCTAAAAAACAAATTATAAGAATGGCTGAAGATCTTATAACTTTAATCAGGGGAAGCCAGCATCTCCCTTCAAAGAGACCTAAGACCGAAGTTGTTTATGAATCGTCTGACCAGGATTCTGATTTTTCTGACTCTTCTAATGATCTGGATTTGCCCTTATCTACTTATGAGAATTCTGATGCAGAGGACTCTATTCCCTCTGCTTCCCCTCCAGAGGATTTTTCTTTTGGCAAAACCTTACATACTCTAAGGGAGTATTTCCACTGGGAAAGCCAGGATTTTTCTGATTCAAAAAAGAGGCTTAGGGATTTCTTACTCCTGCCTCAGCATAGGCCTTTAGCTATTCCTCCTGTACTAGATATTGTTGCTGATGCTTTTTCGGAATCTAGTTTGACCCCTGATACTTTGCCTCCTGCTCCCAGAAAACCTGACAGATATTACAGGGTTCCTGATTCACACAAGTTCCTTTTTAAAAATCCTATTGCGGATCCAGAGACTATTTCACAGGGACCCAAGGGCATTAAGGCTTTTACTGCTAAAAATCCTACCCCTTCTGATAGAGACCCCAGGGCGCTGGATAGATGGGGTAAGAAGGTTTACACTTCTGCAACCTTGGCCACTAGGGCTTTAAACTGCCAGTTTCATATGTTAAAGTATCAACAACATGTTATTGGATTGCTTAAACAGAAAATGATTATCCTGACTGTGTGGAAAATAAAGAATTACAGGATTTAATGCATTCTGCTGAACAGGTTGGAAAACATACTTTGCAATGTGGATTTGATTCTTTAGAGGCCTCTTGCAGGACTGCTGTTACTGGTTCTGTGCTCAGAAGGCATGCTTGGCTTAAGGAGCAGTCTTTACCTGATCATGTTAAAGCTAAATTGTTGGTTGCTCCCTTAAATCAGGACCACCTGTTTGGCAACAAAGCTGAGGAAGTTCTTAAAAAGATGGAAGATAAAGCTAAATTTATGCAAACTTTAAAGATTTCTTACAAGTTCAGCCTCCTAGACTTAGTAGGCACTGGCCCTCTAAGAATTGGTCCTTTCCAGCCTCTTCAAGGTCTTCTTAAGCCAAACCCAGACATAGCAGAAACTCCAGGTTTCAGTCCCAGGGGACACACAGGACTAAGCAGTGGGGGGTTTCTGCACCCAAATCAAGGAGTAATAAGACTTCCCCCTCTGGAAAACAGTCTCAATGACTTTCTTCTAAAACTTCCAAGAATGCTCCTTTAGGCGGAAAGATTGGTCTGCAGCCCAAAAACTGGGAACTTATTACCCAGGACAAATGGGATTTAAATATAGTGTCCCAAAGATACAGATTTCACTTCCACACCTTACCAACACCAAGCGGGTGGCCAGATTTACCCCCACATCAGTGGACGGAGGCCCAGAATCAAGTACTCTTCTCTTTTAAGCATGAGGGCTATTCAGTTGGTACCAGAAGAGGAAAAGGGACGAGGTTCTATTCGAGACTTTTCCTGGTACCCATAAAAGGCAATACATGGCGTCCTATCCCGGACCTTTCTACTCTAAATACCTTTCTGGTGATTCCAAAATTCACGATGCTGACTATTCACCAGCTGCTTCCTGTGCTAGGCAAAGATGCATGGTTGACAACACTAGACTTAAAAGAAGCATACCTGCACATCCCTATCAGGGAGTCTTGCAGAAAATACCTACGCTTCAAAGCAGGCTACATGCATATCAGTTCTCTGCACTAACCTTTGGCTTATCTACTGCGCCCAGGGTATTCACAACGTGCATAGCTCCAGTCATTGCATTCTGCAGGCAAAGAAACATTCAAATATACCCATATCTGGATGATTGTCTAATTCAGGCAGAAAGCCAGGACATACTTTTGAATCATCTGTCCTTTGTTCAGAGGGTACTGACTTGTCCGGGGTACACCATAAACGAAAAGAAATCCCACCTGGTACCCTGTCAACTAATTATATTCCTGGGAGCAAGCTTGAATACAACTTCCCAGATGGCTTTCCTCACGCCAGAGAAACAGATTCATTTGACAAACTACTTAAAACAAGTGGCCACAAAAACCCAGTTATCTGCAAGGCAAATACTGCAAGCCTTGGGGTTCATGGCATCCTGCATTCTTCTAATTTCATATGCAAGGCTGCATATGAGGAAACTGCAATGGTATCTCAAAAGCCTATGGTGTTGACATTCACAGGATCTAGAAGCAATGATTCCTATCATACCTTACCTACGCCTAGAGTTCCTTTGGTGGACAAAGGCCTGTCACCAAAACAGGGGACTACCATTCACACTACCCCTTGCCGCCCAAACCTTAACAACAGATGCATCAGACTATGCATGGGGGGGTGGCATCTGGCAGGGAAATGCATTCAGGGCAAATGGAACCCAAGTCAAATGCACCTGCATATCAATCAAAAATAAATATTAGCTGTACAGAATGTTCTGACAGCCTTCAAGGACCACATTCTTCCAGGACAATTAATGATAAAGGCAGACAATGCCACTGTTATGTGGTACATAAACAAGCAGGGGGGTACACATTCTTACCCCCTCTGTAGACTAGCCCTGAGCTATCAAGTACATTTACAAGCTCAATTCCTGCAAGGAAATCTAAATACACTGGCAGACAAACTAAGCAGAAACATGGACCCACACAAGTGGAAACTGGAACCAAGGATTTTCAACATGTTGACAAGCAAATGGGGGAGCCTAGATATAGACCTGTTTGCCTCCCCCCAAAACTATCAGTTGGACAAATTCTGCACAAGGACTCCCCACAAACAAGCTTGGAAAGAGGATGCTCTGTCCTTCAGCTGGAAAAACATATCAGTTTATGCCTTTCCTCCTCTGCCTCTGCTCTCCAAAGTACTACTAAAGATCAAACAAGGCAAACCAAGGACGATTTTGATTGCACCAGACTGGCCATGCCAACACTGTGTACCCCCTCTTGCTCAATGTGTTCCTGTGGGCCCTATGGCACCTGCCTAAGACTCCTACTCTATTGTCTCAGCAGGAGAACCAAATTCTGCACCCTCAACTTCAAACACTGAATCTAGCAGCCTGGCTAATTACATAACTTCTCCTTTACCATCCCTCAGTAAACCAGTGATGGAGGCCTAGTACCAGAAAGTCTTGCACTGAAAAATGAAAAAGATTCTGTGCCTCTAACCAATCTCAAGGGATGAGCACAACAGTGCCCAGTTTACCTCAGATTTTACAATACTTAACTGAGGTGCTTCATAAGGACCTGCCTTTCTCCTCCATCAAAATTTATGCCTCAGCCATCTCAGCTCATTATAACACAGAACCACCCCTCTTCTCTCGTTCACTGCTTAAGCATTTCCTCAGAGGGGCCAAAAATCTACGACCACCCAGGAGAGCTCCAACTCCAGCCTGGGACCTCAACTTTGTATTGAAAAAGTTCACCCTTCCTCCTTTCAAGCCAGTTGCCACTGCGGACTTAAAATTCCTTTCTTGGAAAACAGCTTTCCTTTTGGCAATCACTTCAGCAAGTAGGGTATCTGAATTACAGGCCATCATGGCAGTAGAGCCTTCATCATCTTTCATGCAGACAGGGTGTCCCTCTGGGACAATCCCTCCTTCATGCCCAAGATGGTATCCAGTGTGGCCCTTAATCAGTCCATACATTTGCCAACCTTCTTTCCTAATCCACAGAACAAAGGGGAATGGATTCTGCACTCCTTAGACGTGCACAGACAACTTAGATTCTACTTGGACAGAACTAAACCTCAAAGGAAATCTGATCAAACGCTGGTGGCATTTGCTTCAGGGGCAGAGGGCAAGGCTATTTCAAAGCAAACCATTTCCAAATGGATAGGCCATTGCATTCATTTCTGCTACAAACACCATGGAAAACCTATCCCACAGGGGATCAGACAGGGCTGCATCTACCTCTACAGCCTTTCTCAGAGGCATCCCTACCAGGGACATCCTAGAAGCTGCTACCTGGAGTTCTGTACATACTTTCACCAAGCATTACCATCTGCCAATTTTCTCTAAATCTAGAGCTGGCTTTGCCACTGCAGTCTTGCAGGGCCTTTTAGCTGCTCCTAATTCTTTTTAAATTCCTCCTTCCATCCTTAGGTTTGGGAATCTACCCAAAAGTGATGACTGCAACAGTGAAACACGAAGAACATAGTACAGTTGTGTACACTTACCATAAATGTAGATGTTCGAGTGTATTCACTGTTGCAGTCCTGGTTACCCTCCCTCCAGCCCCCTTCTTTTTTTTTTTTTTTGGATATACCTCTACTTTCCATTGCTGTCTTCAAAAGCTTTTTGGTGTATTTGCTTTTTTGTTGGAGGTATAACCTTGTATATGTATAGCTTTAATTGCATCCCATTAAGGGGGCACTTGACATCTGGGGCAAGAAAAACTGATGTAATGGTGTCTGCTGCATGTTTTATACCCCTGATGACCTGACGTCATGGAAGAAAGGACAGCAACCAACGTAGGACCCAAGACTTTATCAGGCCGACTGAGGGCTACCTGCAAGCAGATAACCCAAAAGTGATGACTGCAACAGTGAATACACTCGAACATCTACATTTATGGTAAGTGTACACAACTGTACTTTTTGATTCTTGTTAGCCACCAACTGTAATATCGTATGCCTTCTGGGCTTATTTTATTTTACATTTGTTTACTAGGGTAGTACACTGATCACAACTGACCATTTGCAAGTACTGACTGGGTTAAATAATTCACCAAAGAAGAAAAAGATTAGAACAGAGAGGCAATAAGCTGTACATTAAAAAAAAAGAAAAAAGTAATAATTTATAACAAAAACTGAACAACAGCAATTAATAGATGTCTTCATCTGTGAATATTTTAAAGACAGAATTACTACGGTGTTTCTAATCGTGTTTCTTCCACATTTTCTTTTCATTTTTCTTTTTGCTCTAATCTATGTTCTACTGCTTTCTCCACTTAACTGGATTACTGTTCTCCAGATTTATCATCTTCATTTGTGTGTATATTTTAAAGGTAGACTTTCCACTTCTTTTTTCCTTTCTAATATTTTAGATTTAACATGCTTACTATGCTCCATCTTACCTTACTGCTGTTCCTGTGTATGAATAGAATGTGCAGCATTTTAGTACATTCTTTTTCTCCTTCTGCAGTTCTGTCAATAGATGTCCTTCTATTCTCATGCTGCAGTATTCCAAACCCTTGGGGTTATCCTGTCCTTACTACCCGAACGTCTAGCCAGTATACAAAAGCTTCTAGTCACTGCTAAGTACGTGGGATGTCTGATGTTGGCTAAAGGAGCGTGGGCCATGAAAGTGACATCTGCACATACCATTCCTCAGAATTTTTCTACCACCAGTCAAACGTCAGCTGTTCCTGCTGTCCTGGCCATTGAATCTCCACATTAAAAGATAAGTACCCCTTTGGGGCCATTTTTTGTTTCTTTTGAGTCGTTCATGTCATCCAAAAAAGGAAAGTACAAGTGTTGTCGTCAGATCCCCCATAAGGATGCCCACTAGCTCTGCCTTTTCTGTTTAGGACCTACTCACTACCATAAAGCCTGCGCGATCTGTCAGGCCTTCATCCTTAAGACACTTTGCAGCCATTTGCACGTCTTCAATATTTATTTGGAAAACCAGCATCTCAAACACTTAATGCTAGCTATGAAAGTGCCGTCCGGTCAGTCGGTCAAGCCACCTAAAAGAAGGCCAAAGTTTCTAGGCCTGAATCCGCTGCTGCACCTCCTCCACCCGACATCACTCCTGTGGCCGACGTTAGTCTGGAGTAATTTTCAGAATCCACTGATATGGGTATAGCAGGTACCGTTCAGTAGGCCACAAAACCTAGAGCTGAAGGCAGTTCTGTGGAGTGTACCAGCCATCCAGACAGGTCCTTCCACAGCTCCAGAGCTTACTGAACCTAGGCCTCCTTTGAAAAGGAAGCAGAAAACCAAGCATGCGTCACCTCCTGCAAAAAGGCAACCAGACTGGCAAGCCTTTTCCTAGAGTTTGTTTCATGGTCCTAAGGCCTGCTATGCCTGCCTCCCCACCAGCTGCTCTTTCACTAATTAGCCCTAGGCCTCAGGCTGATGACATCACTCAACCTGAACCCGAGGAATCCTCTTACTCCTCTTCAGAGGACTCTTTCCTATGTGTCTCAGTTACCATCCCCCCTTGATTATCCTTCTCCAGAGAAGGATTCTGTTGGTACAGCCTCCCCAGGTGAGGATCTCACCTTTGGGGAAACCATCTCTAAAATGAGGGAGTTCTTTAAGTGGGATTTCACTGAGATGTCAGAGGTCCAAAAACAATATTACGAACTCCTGCAAATGGACACTCCTGCTCCTTCAGCTATTCCACCTGTCTTCCTAGCCTTTTTGGATGCTTTCAATGCAGCCTCTGTGAACCCTGACTCACAACCCTATACTCCTCGAAGGCCTGACAGGTTCTATAATGTCCCTGAGGGGGCCAAATTTCTTTGAAAATGCCCTGTTGCAGACCCTGTCCCTGTCTTGGTCTCTGCTGATAAGCCTTCCAAACTGCTTCCTTCTACATCTGTCTTACCTACAGATAAGGACAGGAAGGCCATGGAGCATATTGGCAAGAAAGTATATACTTCTGTTACGATGGCCTTTAGGGCAGTTAATTACCTGACACCCAAGTCAAAGTATGTCATAGTCCTGTTGGCCCAGGCCACCAAGTTTTTGTCAGACCTCCCTGATTCTCCTTCTAAGGCACAAATTTCTAGCCTCCTTTCCCTGTCTTCCCAGGTCACAAGGCATTCAATCAGATGCAGTTATGATGCTGCTGAAGCTTCTGCCAGATCTGCACATCTTCTTCAGTCCTGAGAAGATATTCTTGGTTAAGGTTACAGCCTTTGCCTGACAGCATTAGGGCAAAACTTCTGGATGCACCTCTGGATAACTCTGCCCTTTTTGGGACAAAAGTGGCAGAGTTATTTAAAACTCTCCAACAAAATGGGAAGGAGCTACTGGACCTAAAGCACTTGTTTGTATCTCCTATCCCCAAATTTCACAAGAACTACCCCCTCCAAAACCCATCTTATCAGAAAATATTCTTTCCCACCACCTTTTTCCAGCGGCAGAAAGAGCACCGGGAAACAACAGGCTCCTTCCAGACCTGCTCAGACCCCTGCCCAGAAACCTCAGTTTCAGGACAGGACAGGTAGTCTGTGACTACCTGCTTTTGCTGCCCAAACCTCTCAATGTCATTCCCCTGTGCCTAAGACTCTCTCACTGTCTTGCAGTTTAGAAAAATATTACCTCAGACAGTTGGGCCTTTTCCATTAAAGAAAAAGGCTATTTCATGATCTGGATCACCCCACTCTCCTTGAGGGACTTTCCTCAGCCACCCAAAGAACAAATTCTTTTTTCCAGCCGGTCCTAGACAATCTGCTTGCTCAAGGAATAATACAACCCATCCCCATGGTGGAAGAGGGAAGGGGGTTTTATTTAAGACTCTTCCTAGTTCCAAGAAATGATGGACCACGGAGACCAATCCTGGATCTCTCCCACCTCAATCATTTCCTACAAGTGCCCACCTTTCATATGCTTACCCTACAGACCCTCTTCCCCTTGTAAATGCATCAGGGATTTCTAGCCACTTTGGAAATAAAGGGTGCCTACCTGCACATCCCCATAAAGATCAACTACAGGAGATATTTACATTTCTCTGTGGGTTACTCACATTTTCAATTCTCTACTTTGCCCTTTGGACTCTCTACAGCACCAAGGGTATTCACCAAGTGCTTGGCTCCAGTAATTGCCTACTGGGGGACCCAAGGGATTCAAATCTTCCCATACGTAGATGACCTCCTGATTCAATGTTCCAGTTCCAAATAATGCCAATTACAAACTCCTGCAAGCACTGGGATTCAAACTCATTTATCCCAAGTCCAATCTAAATCCCTCACAAAAACAAGTGTTCCTCGGGTGCAGAATAAGGACGGATGCCATGAGGGCATTCCTTCCGCCTCAAAAGGTGGAAAACTTAAAACAGTACGTGTTTTCAGTCTTCCAAGCCACTACCTTGACAGCCAGGCAATACCTCAGATATTTGGGTCATATGGCTTCCAGTATTCCAATTTTCCATTGGCAAGGCTCCACTTGAGACAATTGCAGTGGTACCTGAGGTCTATCTGGACACAACACTCACACCACCTGGAGTACAAAGTCCCATTCCTTCCTTGTCTCAGGAAAGAGATCCACTGGTGGTTGAACCAAGTGACATTCAACCCAGGGCTCCACTTACAAGTCCCCCCCAGTTCAAGAGATGTACACAGATGCCTCAGATCTGGGTTGGGGAGTGGCCATGGGCACCCTGGGAGTACAAAGTACTTGGTCAGATTCCTTCAGACGGGAGCATATCAATATCAGGGAAAGGAGAGGTATTTTATTTGCTCTGAAAAGCCTTCCAACATACCCTAAAGCAGGGTCCCCTAAAATTGTTCAGAGACAACTCCGCAGTTCTATGGTATGTGAACAAGCAGGGGGGAACAAAATCCTATTTGATGTGCAAGTCTGGGAACTGGCAACTCAGCAGGGAGTCACTGTCCAGGCAGTATATATCCCTTCAGCTCAAAACACTCAAGCAGACACCTTGAGCAGGTCCATGTCACAATCCCACAAATGGATGCTTCACATGGATGTGTTCCTGAGCATATTCCACAAGTGGGGTATACCACAGATAGATCTGTTTGCCTCCTTTCTGAACATACAGCTTCCATTATTTTGCACCAGGCTACCCATTCTCCTGACAAGGGCAATGGACATCTTCTTAGTCCCATGGAAAGGGGATGTTTCTCTGTGTATTCCTCCCTTCTCACTTCTTCAAATAGTCCTACTTAAAATCCAGCAGGACAAATCAAACATCTTGTTGGTGACACCCTTTTGGCCAAGACAGCATTGGTTCCCCCTCCTTCTGCATTTAACCAGGGGCAATCACTGCAAGTTACCTCACAGAGTAGACCTTCTCACACAGGACACAGGATCCCTAATCCAGCCCCATCTACTGTCTTTGAACCGTACCTCTGGGTGATAGAATTCTGATCCCTTTCAGTCACCTTTACACAGAGGACATGCTCACAGTCCTGCAGGAGGCCAGGAAACCAAATACCATGAGATCTTGTTTGTCTAAGTGGAAAAGATTCTCCATGTGGTGTCTACAAAGACAGTTGAATCCATGTCAAGGTGATATTCCCTTGGTACTGTCATATCAGTGTGAACTCTTGCAGACAGGGTTGGCATATTTCTCTAAGGCCCACCTTGCTGCTATTTCAGCTTGTCTACGTCTAGATCCCTCTTTAGCATCTCAGCTACTGGCAAAGTTATTCCTAAAGGGAGTACTGCATCTCAGGCCCCCTAGAAAGTCGGTTCCACCACCATGGGACCTGAACTATGTTTTAGAGAAGCTCACGATAGCCCCCTTTGATCCAGCTTCTAAGGCTTCTCTGAAACATTGTACTTGGAAAACCGTACTCTTGGTAAGCCTTGACATAAGCTAGAAGAGTGTCAGAGCTACAGACCCTCATGGCTATTCCTCCTTTTCTCACCTTCCACAAGAATAGAGTAACTCTTAGGAGCAATCCTTCCTTCATGCCCGAAGTGGTCAATACGTTATCCCTAAACCAAGTCATTCATCTGCCCACCTTCTTCCCACATCCACAGAATGACAGTGAGAGAGTCTTGCATTCCCTTGATATTCACAGACAGCTTAGATTTTACCTTGACAAGACTAAGTCAATTAAGAAATCAGACCAAATTGTTTGTCATCCTTTCATACCAGGGCTCTGGGAAAAGCAGTGACAAAACAGACTATTTCTGCTTGAATGTCCCGGGCCATTACCTTCTGCTACACTTACCATGGAAAACATCTAAGATCCAAAATTAAGGTTCACTCTACTAGAGCTATGGCTTCATCTGGAGCCTTCGTCAAGGGACTGGACACTGGACCATTTTAGAGGCAGCTACATGGACTTCTGTCCATACCTTTACCAAACATTATAGACTGGACCACATTTCCAAATCTAGAGCAGGATTTGACAGGGTAATCTTTCATGGATTTCTACAAAATAGCTCCAACCCTCCTCCCTCTTCTTTCCTTTGAGCTGTGGCACTCCCCAAGTGGCATGGAATACTGCAACATGAGAATAGAAGGATATAGAATAATTGTGTAAAATCTTACCGTAACATAGATGTCCTTCTCTTCTATGTTGTAGTATTCCTTCCCCCTTTTTAGTAAACTGTCCCTTCTTGGATGACACTGGACTCATGCAGATATCCTGGGACTGGAGTCCAGCTGGGGCATTCAGTTCTGAGGAGTGATACGTGCAGACATCCCTTTTTATGGCCCACGATCCCTTAGCTAATGTCTGACATCCCACATACTTAGCACTTACTAGAAGCTTTTGTATACTGGCTGGATGTTCGGGTAATAAGCAGAGGATAACCCCAAGGGTTTGGAATACTGCAACTTGTAAGAGAAGGACATATATGGCTATGATAAGATTTTACACAGTTATTCTTTGTCACAGTTAACCTGGAAATGGTTAGTTTGTCCTATGTACATAATTTTGCTTGGTATGCCTCTTTTCCTGTCAAGCTTCACAGTATGTTTTTGGGCATCCTGCAATGAACTGTCTACTTTCCTCCTACAGACAATGTTTTGTACTGACCTTTTAGTACATAAAATGCCCTTGTTAGCAGACATTAGGCATGTGTATCACTTTTAAATTCTTAGCTTTCATTTTTTTCCTTACTGACTCCCCACCAAAAGTCCAGATCTAGCAGAGTCCACATACTTGATTTCAACAATACTTTCACAAAAAAAAAATCATTATATTTCTTCTTGTGTTTGTTTCAGAAATCACAGTAGTTCAAAACTGCAAATTAAACTTATGTCTCTACTAAAGTGGCATGTTCAAAACTGAGAATTCATTCCTTGGTTCAGTTTTAAAGGAACCAAGATTTATCAAGTGATGGAATTTGCTCAAAAGGAATCAAACATGTTCCCAACTGAATTTAATACTTTAATGTCCTGCATAGTTATACCCAGTGGTTGGACAGACTGCTTCCCGTAAACGTATCTGTCAAGGAGTTTATCCTGTAGTCCATTAGGTTTCACGAAGTGTGCTTGTCAGGGCTGGAGAAATGTGCTTACTGGGGCTGTTGGATGATTTGACCCCAGTATGGAAGGATTATGTTTAGAGATTCTAATGTATTCTGAGATGTTTTTGTCTGAATACCTTATTTATGTTATGTTGACTTGTGCTGTATTCCAGTAGCTCCCTTGTCCTTCATGTATTTGCTTATTTATTTATTTTTTGTTCACTAGGTTAGTTCTGCTAAGCCAACTGCCTATTTTCATGGGAGAACTGAGATGAATTATAATACTGATTAGAAAACATTCCCCTGCTCTCTTTTATATTGAATGCAAATAGTGTAAATCAGTAGAATTTTATAAGGGATCCCTACTCCGTTTTGATAAATGCAGTGAGATCATATACATACACCTGAATTACCACTAGCTCGCTGAGATGGGACCTCTGTTTAATGTCTGTCTGGAAGAATGGCACACTGAGGAGTGCAGCCCCCCACCCCCCAGTGCTGCACTGCAGTATCAGTATCACAGAATGAATCCAAGCACCTGGCATGAAAATAGAATGTCTTCTGATCTTCTAGCATTAAAATCTAGAATGCTACCTATTCAGCCAGTGACACTGGCACCCAAGGGATCATCCTTTCTCACATGCATGTGCACGGCAGTCAATTTTCTGCCTTTCTTAAGGTTAGAATTAATGTCTTTATATCGTTCCTAACCTTCCTGTCACTCTGACCACAAGCCCATTCACAAACCTTGGCTGCTAGCACCAGAGACAGATATCCAGCCACTCTGTCTCATTCTCATCTTTTGGTTTGATTTTCAATACAAATACATGTTTTTTTTGTTCCATGTACTATTATGATTAAGTAAATTTACTCACCTGACAGGCATTGGTAGCATCTTCAGTGGCCTTTGAAAAGATATTAGTATAGTTCACTTCAGAACTCCAGTTTTTGCTATAAGGTTGCATACATGTTGGAGTTGAATAGCACCGATTTTTAGAAAGAAAAGTGTGTGTTCGATGTTAGACACTTGTATACTACCACCGTTTTAGTAAACTTAACTTTCGTTTTACATGACTGTAGCTGATTAGGTAACAGCATTTGAAGCAAACGACTCCCAACAAACCAAATAAACAAAAACTGGGAGGACTTTGATCTGCTGTTTTTTCTTATTTGGTTTGTAGAAAACAAATGTTCATAATGTTGATAGTGTGTATGTAAGTCATCATTAAATGTTTGTGAAAAATGCAAAAAACAGCCCAACAATAACCAGGTGTCTTCGCAGAAAACTCATACAGATCCAAATATAAGAACAAAACACAAAGACAAGGCTCCAGCTTCTTATAATGCAGACTGCTTTAATGATACACAAGCGCTTTCACTGAATGCTTCATTAGGTGTAACATAATCATTAATTCCACACCTTTTTATACCAAATCACATGACTACCTCACTAACATTTAAAGATACATTATCATAAAACATCTTAGTTTATTGCTTCACATTAATAAATATATGATTGTTAAAAAAAATATTAAAACCCTATAAAAAACATATAAATATACCAAACAATGTATTGTAAAAATGTATAATGAATGAGCAACATCAATTCAAATTTATGGTTTTAGAAAGGAACTACGACAGTAAAAGAGGGGGAGATATCAGAAATAAGACTGAAGAGATGGAGGTCAATTGGATAGTAAGGTTTAGAGCAAGTGTAGGACATGGTCTGAATGACCACATACCCATGAGACCTATATTAAAGAACAGACCCTTACAAAGATAAAAAGTTGTTCTATATCTTTTTTCTCTATATATGCTACTTATACATTTTTTGGTATATTTATATGTTTTTATATGGTTTTAATGTGTTTTCAACAATCCTATATTTATTAATGTGAAGCAATGAACTAAGGTGTTTTATGATAATGTATCTTTAAATGTTAGTGAGGTAGTCGTGTGATTTGGTATAAAAAGGTGTGGAATTAATGACTATTTACACCTGATGAAGCATTCAGTGAAAGCGCTTGTGTATCATTAAAGCCGTCTGTATTATAAGAAGCTGGAGCCTTGTCTTTGCTGTTTTGTTCTTATGGTTGGATCATTAAATATTTGCCGTGGAATGCTGATATTGTGCATTTTTTTTACCTTTTTGGTAAAACAAATCACAATATCTTGGTGACTATACCATGTAGACCCATACAATTTGTAAGAAATGTGTTTGTATGAATGTCAGCTTTATAATGATACCTTGACCATTACTGTGTGATGCTCCATTATGGAGATATTCCCAGACATATGATTAATATTATCTTTCTCATAATTGATAAATAAACAAAGCATAATATCTCATCACCTGTAAGAGAGACTACATATCAGTGTACAAGTTGTGTAGCTCAATGTCAACTTCAAATTGATGCATCATTTGTGTCATTACCATGCTCCCTTGCAAAGATATGGGCATAATAATGCGAAATATTGCAAATGTATAATTTTCATAATCCTGTCTTCAAAATGAGGTATTACTTGGGACATTGACATGCTTCCTAGCAAAGTTATTTACCAAAATATGAAAAAAATCATAATTTCCATAACCTGCATCCTAAACAAACTGTGATATCTGTACATGTGTACAGCATACAGACACAGTTCTTTTATCATGTTGTAAGGACTGACACTGTCTTCAAAATGAGGTATCACTTGGCACAAGTACATGCTCCCTAGCAAAGTTATTTACCAAAATATGAAAAAATCATAATTTCCATAACCTACGTCCTAAACAAACTGTGATATCTGTACATGTGTACAGCATACAGACACAGTTCTTTTGCCATGTTGTACGTACTGATACTGTCTTCAAAATGAGGTATTACTTAGCATGTTGACAACTTCCCAGGCAAAGTTATTTGCCAAAAGATGAAAAAATTTAATAACTTTCATAACCTCAAGTCCTAAACAAACTGTAATATCTGCCCATGGGCACAGTTCTTTTAGTATGTTGTAAGGGCTAACACTGTCTTCAAAATGAGGTATTACTTGGGACATTGACATGATCCCTTGCAAAGTTATTTACCAAAATATGAAAAAAAATCATAATTTCCATAGTCCTAAACAAACTTTTGATACCTGTACATGTGTACAGCATATAGACACAGTTTTTTACCATGTTGTAACTATTAATACTGTCTTCAAAAGGAGGTATTACTTAGCACATTGACATGCTGCCTTGCAAAGTTATTTACCAAATATGAAAACAATCAATTTTCATACCCTTAGTCCCAAAAACTGTGATATCTGTAAATGTGTACAGCATATAGACACAGTTCTTTTACCATGTTGTAAGGACTAACACTGTCTTCAAAATGGGATATTACTCAGCATGTTGACATCTCCCTAGCAAATCTCTTTACCAAAATATAAAAAAAAATCATAATTTTCATAACCTAAGTCCTAAACAAACTGTTATCTGTATATGTGTACAGCATAGCATACAGGCACAGTTCTTTCACCATGTTGTAAGTACTAATTCAGTCTTCAAAATGAGGGATTACTTAGCACGCTGACATGTTCGTTAGCAAAGTTATTTAGCAAAACATGAAAATACAATAATTTTCATAGCTAAAGTCCTAAACAAACTGTGATCTCTGTACAGGTGTGCAGCAAACAGACACAGTTCTTTTACCATGTTGTAAGTACTAATACCGTCTTCAAAATGAGGTATTACTTAGCATGTTGTCATTTTCCCTAGCGTATTCATCAAAAGTTATTTACCAAAATATGAAAAAAAATAACAATTTTCATTCCCTAAGACCTAAACAAACTGCGATATTTGTACATGTGTAGCAGCTGAAAAACATAACGGTACAGAACAATATAATATTACTTACCTGCACAGAGGCATTTGGAAAGCAACACAGCAGAACACTATATAGTGAGTGTGTAATACAGGAACCGGTTACAGATATGATGTTCAGTTGCATTAATTCTCAAAAATATGAGACATAACAACAATGGATACCTTAAACTGTATCGTACACTAGAAACAACGGTAAAAATGAAAGAAAGAAACTGGGTATTGGGGGATGTGATAATGACCTTTAGTATTGTGAATAACAGGGGTAGCTGGTGAGAGTTTTACCTGACAAGTGATAATGACTCAAGTGTTATACTGTGACTGCACATATTGTAAATTAATAGCATGACAATGGCTTGCATTTCATTACTGCAAGGTTCTGCATGCTCAGATAAAGGTGATAACTGCTGCACATAACCTGTTGAGTAGACATTCATTACATTCCTCGTGCAGGTGTAATGTAAGACTGAGTCATTACCATCTGTTAGGAAAAGACCAGAGTAATTCAATAAAAGTAGCATAACCGTTATATATTACTGAGCCCTTCCTCTTGCCTAAACTGTAGACAGCAGGTAATCTTTCACTGAGAGCGTCCCTCGCATTAGTTTTTTTAGATTTTTTTTTTACTTCATTCGTCTCTATATTTATCACTGAATACAATTGTTTCTTATAGAAATATCATATATTCAGTAAACATTTCACATGGACACAGTTTCCCATAACATATTAATCCAACTTATTCCCCTTGTCTTAGCATGCATTTTTTGAAGGGTATGAAGTCTGAAACACAAATGTATATCTTTATTTTGTGACTTCAGTCCTGAGATCATCCTAGTGATTTGCCAGAAATATCTAATTTTATGAGGAACAGATCAAAAATATGAGGTAAAAATCTGGACATTCTGCTCTCACAAGAGCAGCCCCACTTGTGGTGACCCCTTACCCCCCCCCCCATAAACAGACATACACACATGCACACTTTATGTCTGTTTTATTTCTTGTTTTACACTCACTAAACAGCTGCTTAGCAAGTGTAAAATAAAAATGTGATTGATCACCCTCTTACCCTCTTCAAAATGGGATATTACTCAGCATGTTGACATCTCCCTAGCAAATCTCTTTACCAAAATATAAAAAAAAAAAATCATAATTTTCATAACCTAAGTCCTAAACAAACTGTTATCTGTATATGTGTACAGCATAGCATACAGGCACAGTTCTTTCACCATGTTGTAAGTACTAATTCAGTCTTCAAAATGAGGGATTACTTAGCACGCTGACATGTTCGTTAGCAAAGTTATTTAGCAAAACATGAAAATACAATAATTTTCATAGCTAAAGTCCTAAACAAACTGTGATCTCTGTACAGGTGTGCAGCAAACAGACACAGTTCTTTTACCATGTTGTAAGTACTAATACCGTCTTCAAAATGAGGTATTACTTAGCATGTTGTCATTTTCCCTAGCGTATTCATCAAAAGTTATTTACCAAAATATGAAAAAAAATAACAATTTTCATTCCCTAAGACCTAAACAAACTGTGATATTTGTACATGTGTAGCAGCTGAAAAACATAACGGTACAGAACAATATAATATTACTTACCTGCACAGAGGCATTTGGAAATCAACACAGCAGAACACTATATAGTGAGTGTGTAATACAGGAACCGGTTACAGATATGATGTTCAGTTGCATTAATTCTCAAAAATATGAGACATAACAACAATGGATACCTTAAACTGTATCGTACACTAGAAACAACGGTAAAAATGAAAGAAAGAAACTGGGTATTGGGGGATGTGATAATGACCTTTAGTATTGTGAATAACAGGGGTAGCTGGTGAGAGTTTTACCTGACAAGTGATAATGACTCAAGTGTTATACTGTGACTGCACATATTGTAAATTAATAGCATGACAATGGCTTGCATTTCATTACTGCAAGGTTCTGCATGCTCAGATAAAGGTGATAACTGCTGCACATAACCTGTTGAGTAGACATTCATTACATTCCTCGTGCAGGTGTAATGTAAGACTGAGTCATTACCATCTGTTAGGAAAAGACCAGAGTAATTCAATAAAAGTAGCATAACCGTTATATATTACTGAGCCCTTCCTCTTGCCTAAACTGTAGACAGCAGGTAATCTTTCACTGAGAGCGTCCCTCGCATTAGTTTTTTTAGATTTTTTTTTTACTTCATTCGTCTCTATATTTATCACTGAATACAATTGTTTCTTATAGAAATATCATATATTCAGTAAACATTTCACATGGACACAGTTTCCCATAACATATTAATCCAACTTATTCCCCTTGTTTTAGCATGCATTTTTTGAAGGGTATGAAGTCTGAAACACAAATGTATATCTTTATTTTGTGACTTCAGTCCTGAGATCATCCTAGTGATTTGCCAGAAATATCTAATTTTATGAGGAACAGATCAAAAATATGAGGTAAAAATCTGGACATTCTGCTCTCCCAAGAGCAGCCCCACTTGTGGTGACCCCTTACCCCCCCCCCAAAAACAGACATACACACATGCACACTTTATGTCTGTTTTATTTCTTGTTTTACACTCGCTAAACAGCTGCTTAGCAAGTGTAAAATAAAAATGTGATTGATCACCCTCTTACCCTCATACAGCATACACTGTCACACACTGGGGTACTTTTGATAATAATTTGTGACAACAGGTTATATACGTGAATCTATGCACTATGCCAGACAATGCAGCAGTCTGCAATGACCACAAAATCTCATCGAGATAAAACTAAGCAAGACAATGCTACAGTTTGAATGTGTACCTTAATGGTAGTACTTAAAACCAATGACTGGTCTAAAGTTACCAACTTTGTTAAATCTGGGACATCTTTGCAAAAGTTCAACAGGTCCAGAGGTTTAGATTTCCATCAGTCATGCCACAACAACCCAAATGTACAGCACTGCCACTGCAGAATTCTGGCCTGGAAGTAATGCAAGCGTCAGAGCAAATTTCAAGCAAAATACTTCCAAGGTATACTTTAGTTCATGAAATAAAGTCATAAAATGGTTATGCTGGAAGTTTACCTTAATTACAGTAATTTTTCAACAAATCGTGATGCAGGAAAAGAACAGGAACACAAACACACACTTCTCTACAAAAATAAGCTGTTTTAGGAAGGAAGTACTTATAACAAGAGAACTCAAAATTGTGTAGACCAAATGAGCAGCTGAGCAAAAAAATTAAGAACTTGATAGAAGCAAACATACATGACCACACTGGGGCTCAAACTAGGAACCTATAGCTTCTATTACCAATCACTCTAAGCTATTTAGGATGGTCGGGTGGGACGATAGGCAGGATGAAATTGGACAACACAGATGCCAAGTTATGTAAGTACATAACTTCTATTCTATTGTTGTCAATTTCATTTTGCCTCACTACTGGATCAGAATCTCCAGCTACGTAAACCTCGGGCAGCCCTCAAGGAAGGATATGCCTGAGCACGGTGGAGCCAAAAGATGTTCTGTTCCAAAAAATAATTATAATGAGACAGGTCCCCCAAAATGTTGATTCTGTGGACCACCCCAGCTTCTCTCTCTCTCGCCCATGGGAGGCACTATCATGTTAGGTATCCCTAGCAAGTTGCAACTTTTGAAAGAACAGCTGACATCCCCACCTGTTTTCACAAAGAGATGGCAAACATCAATCCCGGTGCTTACTGTCCAAGCCACACCATTAGATGAACTGGAAATGAGATGCATGAATAGGTTTGTCTTATACTGGGGGAGGCAAGGAAATATCAAGGAAGTCCCAGGTCTGGGGCTACTCGAGAATGAGGTGCAGGCTGTCACTGAACAAGGTGATGTGAGACTGAAATCCCAGGGAGACGGAAAGTATGGGTGGGTCCGAAATGGGGAAAAAGCAGATCTTTGAGCGGGACAAAGTCCTTTCTACAGCCTTAAATGCTGGCACCAGGGCCAGGTAACTGGAAAAGGACACTTCCATATCCGCAGATCTAGGAAATGTACGTCCACCAACCTGGTCGGATCCACAGTTAAGATCAGAGCAGAACTGAAAAAGGATCAGAAGTCACCAGGACAAATGTAAATAGGTGCTAACTGGGCTCCAGCACTACAGCCAGGAAAGGGTTTTGTATCTCCAAGAGCCAGGAGGGTTCTGACAGAGTCAAGTGGATCAGTACAGTGGAAGTTTGAGAACCTGGATTCAAAAAAGGAGCAGAAGTTTTTAGGAGTGTTCTGAACTAGCTCAGCAGAAACAGGAAAAAAATCAGGACGTTTCTGCCTTATATCCTCTCTTTTTGATCTCTGTTTTTCTCTGTCCTTATCTCTTCCCTTTTTCCTCTGATTTCTTCATTTGAGGGAGGAGGATGATCTGAAAAAGAAGAGGCAGAAAGGAGTCTCTTAACTAGCTTGCCCCATCAGCCAACATGTTTCAAAAGAGGCACAGGCCTCAGTCTTTATCCAAGTGGGCTGCCCCCTAAGCAGTAGCCGCACTTATGGCAGTATTGGGGAGGTAGCTTGTGTTCACATTTGTTGCAAAAAGCCTTCTCTGACATGAGTTGACAGCTCAAAAAATTAAAAAAATCAGCTCGCTAGCATGACTAAACACACACTCCATGGGAAAATCTCAAAAACCAACAGGGTAAACAGCAAAAAAAACAGTACAGTTGTTGTACATCTACAGCAAACTTCTATACTAATACTTGAACTTAAGGGAGGGAAACAGCACTCACACACACGCATTAACACCTGGGGGGGCACCATTAGAATCATGGCTCTAAGGCAAAAACAGCATAGCAACCACGTACTCAAAAGAAGACCTACTAACGAATGAAAGAAAAGGGGACAAACATGCAAACAAAATAACTGGTATTAAAAGGGAAGAGAAATATCCTAATATTATTTGCAGAAAAAAGCTGAAAAAATTCACTTGCCTACTATGAAGCATTGGAGATCACATCCCACAATGATGAGTACGAAATGAGATCTGAGGGGACTTGTTAACACAGAGCATCATCAGCAGAAGGAATTTCTGAGCCAAGATTCAGAAGTGCCAACCCTCACACCCAGTTAAATCTAATAACCACAGGATCAGGAGGATGGAAAAGCATGTCGAACATAATCATAACTTGCAATGTTATATGAAAACAAAATTACCTTAACATTAAACTACTTTAAACAAAACCGTCAGTGTTCCACAAGTCTAGTTTGCTCTGTGTGCATACCTTCATGCTGTCTGAGGATCTTTTGCATTCCAAAGGTGGATTGAAAGAAGACAGAGTGTGATTTACTAGTGCAAGGCGCCATCTATCAAAGGGTATTACACAGTTAAGCAGCAGTCCTGAGGAATAGCTTCCCGAGTCCTGCCAGGACTATACACCCATATCTTAATTCAAACCACTAGCCAACATATTTAAATCGCTCTACAAACACCACAGCTATATTTCTCAGATGGTTGCCAGGTAATAAAGGATGTGCACAAAATATTTTATACAAAGTTCTCCATTAAGTGGGAACTGTAAAAATCTGCGCAAGCCACACCATCGGACGAAAGTCTTTATCATTTGCGTTTAACAGACAGCCCCCGACTTACCTATTTCAAAAGATTCAGGAATGTTTTCCCTAGCACCATCTTTGGGGAAAATTGCACTTAAATCCACTGCAATGGGTAAGTCCGCCATCTGAAAGAAACTGCAAGCATCCTACTGTCTCGTGTGGAGGTCAGCTTTAGAACCGCGTGACTTATAGTTGCAGCTTCTGTATTAAAGAGATGAATTTATATTTTGTGTATATTTACTGTTTACTTGGTATACTTTAGTTACTAGTAACTGTTCATGTTTTATTTTGA
The DNA here is from genome assembly GCF_019279795.1 of Protopterus annectens. Lineage (NCBI taxonomy): Eukaryota > Metazoa > Chordata > Ceratodontiformes > Protopteridae > Protopterus > Protopterus annectens. The sequence goes on from NC_056738.1 coordinate 268,180,091, forward strand.
TTTTCTGGCCATGAAGCACTTCTCGATTACGATATTGCATTTGTCTAACTGTTGGCACTGTTACTAAAACATAAAGGTGTCTGCCATTTAGCACAAGAAAAGAACCTCCCACACACTGCCTTATCTGTGCACTTTGACGTAAACACTGACTGACTCATAAATGTGACAGAAAATGAGAAAATATTCAAGAAGCATCACGATGCAATTTTGCTTTTCCCGTCATGTTTCATTTTTTTCTCTTCCCTTCTTGGTAAGAATATTTTTTAAGCAACACGTATTCAGCAGTCCTCAAAAAATTATAAGTGAGACCCTGTCACATCTCCAGCAGGTTCCTCGGGCTACACCTGATTTCCCCAGAACATCCAACTGGCCTGCACCTGTCCAAAAGGATGGCTTAAATGTTCTGGTAACAACACCATAACAGCTGCAGTCAAAAGCCTTTGCAGGAAACATTTAAACAAAATAAAATAAACCCAATAGGCATAGACAAATCCCGTAACACACTCGTGTTATGTACAAATCCGATTGGCTGCCACCGCTTCATTCAGGAAACGCAGATGGAATCGACTTTTGTGTAATCATAAGAAAAGACAGGGAGCATTCCAACCCGATTTTCTTATAAAAGTCCAATAGGACCATCAGGTAACTCCACTGTAAATCCTAAGTTGCGAAGGTAACTGACAATGTTCAGTTACTTTCTCAACTTATTTTTCAGCAATAGCTTCAAGTTAGGGCTGCAAACTTACTTGTGCTGCTGGAAGGCACTTTGGCTTAACTGATGGAATTCCTATTATCTCATAGCGTGCTCGGATTTAAGCACAGAGGCCCCATGGGACAGTACTTAGGGTTGATGAGTTAAAAAGGAAATGAAGTGCTTAAACAGGAATGCTGAAGCATGTAGTGGAATTCTCTTGGAAGCTGTTACAGACCATAGAAACAGTTATTATATTTTTCTTAAGCATCCTGAATGGTAGCAGAATATGAAAAGAATTTGAACATGCCTTTGAAAACATTAGCTGTTATTGTTTCGTATTACTGGAACACTTTCTGTGCATGTTGCATGCATTATATATGCTTCATTGCTTCATAACATGAAGCAGATGACTGCAGATTAAGTGATTTCTTATACATAACTAGTAACAGTTTAGTGTATGAGACATAACTAGTAACAGATGGAGAAAGTTTAGTGTATGAGATTAGACCAGTCATAGCATTTTAATTATTTAGGTAAATTTGTTAACTGAGGTTGAGAACTGATCCAATTAGACCCATTTTAGGCTTATCCTGGGAGCAGTTACATAAACATTTCGCAATACATAAAGATAAACAGAAAAATACAGTGATGACGATAAACTGGTAAGTTATAGAACAACAGATATGATGTATGGTAGCAATGTGTGAACATTATTTTTGCCTTTAAGAAGAGCTAATCACATTAGTTTTACCTGTATTATTAGCTTTTCAAAGCAAATTGTCATTCTGTATATTTACAGATGCTACAAGTAATAGGAAAAAGGGATGTTAATATTGATATATACAATATTTACATATATAGATAATTGTTATTGAAGAAGCCAGCTGAAGAATAACATTTTGTTATTGGTTGTAGATTCAGGTTTATATATAGTTGACTGATAACAAGGTTTGCATTGTACTAGAGATCTCAGTTGTGGCTGCTTAAACGACTGTCAGTACTGCCTGTAGTTGCCAGGGTCAATTAACATTTGTGCCAAGCTGCCCAGGAACAGTGGACCAATCGGCAGTTCTTCTGTACTACCAATTAGTCTCTTAACATCTTGCCTCCTTTGTCTCACATTAACAATGATTATGGCTTACTAAGTTGCCTGTCACTTCCATGCTATTTTCTGTTGTCATGTATAAGAGTGATGCATAAAAAAAAACCTGATGTAGAAAGGCATCATCTTTTGACTTCACTTTTCTGCCCTTGCTTCATAGGAATTCCCAGTATTGTGCTTGCATTCCTCTCAGCAAAAGTTTTATTCTGTGTTCTGGCCAACCTCCAATAAACCAAAGGCTGTCTGGTTGCCATGCACTGTGAGACCCTGCATCTGTAGAATGCTAAAATGCTTTCAGCTAAACTAGCTCCCCTCAGCAAAAGTTTTATTCTGTGTCCTGGCCAACTTCCAGTAAACCAAAGGCTGTCTAGTTGTCCTGCACTTTGAAACCCTGCGTCAGTGGAACGCTAAAGTGCTTTCAGCTAAACTAGTTCCCTTCAGCAAAAGTTTTATTCTGCGTCTTGGCCAATCTCCAGCAAACCAAATGCTGTCTGGTTGCCCTGCACTATGAGACCCTGCATATGTGGAACTTTAAAGTGCTTTCAGCAAAACTAGTTCCCCTCAGCAAAAGATGTTCTTCATGTTTCACTGTTGCAGTCATTACAGCTTGCCCTCAGTCAGCCTGATTAACAAAGTCTTGGGTCCTGCGTCGCTTGCTGTCCCTTCTTCCATGACGTCAGGTCATCAGGGGTATAAAACATGCAACCGACATCTTTACATCAGTCTTTCTTGCCATGCAGTGCCCAAAGCAGAAGCAGTTCTCAAGTGCCGGTCGGCCGACTCCTGAAATTTTCATTTTCGAGTTTCAGAACCGAAGTCTTCAACTAAAAGCTAAGTACCCCGTTGGGGAAACTTTTTCTTGCTCCTTTTCAATGTCAGTAAAAGTTAATAATTGCATTATTTGTGGAAAGCAAATACCTCATAAAGATTTTCATTCATACTGTATTCCTTGCCTAGGCCATGACCATGATGTACCTTGCTGTCAGTTTTGTGCTTTATTTAATCAGCGCATTATACGTCGTCGGTATATTTTTGCCTCTAAATATTTCAGTTCTAGATTTAATTATCCAGAAATGTCGTTGGTTAACCATCCGACTACTGGTATTCTGAAAAAATGCAAAGATAAAGACAGAGACAGGCCGCCAAGGTCCAAAACTGCCGACGACGCTTCTTCTAAGCCAGTTGCCAGTTCGCCGTTACTCAGTGAGGCACTTTTGCAGCCCCTGATACCTGCTACTTCTGATTCGCAGCCCTCTACTGAGACCCATTCGGAGTCCGGTATGCCACGAGATACTCCAACTATGGAACCCGCGGATGTCTCTACCTTGGATGGGTCCAGAGCCGCTGTGCAGGCACAAGCTTCTGAGGGTGTATTCAGGCCTACAGACTTGCATATTAAATCAACGCCTCCTTCATTACTAAGGCCTAAATCTCGATCTATGTCTAAAAAAACAACGTCCAGGCCACATGCTTAGGCCTCTATGTCTAAAAAACAAATGATAAAAATGGCTGAAGATCTAATAACTCTAATCAGGGGTAGCCAACCCCCCAAGAGGCCTATGACTGAGCTTGATCCTACCTAAATCCTACCTCCTACCACAAAACACTAACATATGCGAGAGATGCAATTATACAGCCAAACTGGAGGCTAAGGTCTCTCCACCCAAGACTGGAACAGACAGTGATGAGGAGAAGGTTAACACTTGCACCACACCTCCAGCCTCACATAGACCTACTAAACCAGCACTGGCAAAAAATACACATAAATACATGAAATCATACTTGGAGACTCTAAATAAAAAACTGCAAAAGCATCAGAGAGCTCCAAAGCAGACACCCACAAAACCTGCACCTCCCATCACAAACCAGACAACACATAAAACACAAAATCAATGTGCCGCACAATCACAGCCCTTAAAGCGAAATAACATACCCAACACACTAGCAATAGGTGACTCAATAGTCAGGCACACTGATGCCCCACTCAATAAGCTGGACAAGGAGAAGGTTACTGTTAGCTGCCTATCGGGAGCCAGAATCCGCCACATAACACAAGCACTCAGGTCACTCCAGAACAAGTACAAATATGACTCTGTCATTGTTCATGTTGGTGTGAATGCTCTCTTTTCATGTAGTCCAGGTGGGTATGACCCTGAGTAGCATCCTGCCCTCACCAAGAATGATACATTAGTATAAAGAAAAAATGATCAATTTCAACAATTGGCTAAGCTTCTGGTGTAATTCCAAGGGGATCCAGTGTCTGTCAGCCTGGGATGACATGCTCGACAAACCGTGTTGCTTTGCAAGAGACAGCTTGCACCTGTCACTCCTTGGCTTTCGAATACTGGCCAAGGCTCTTACTGCCCCCAGAGTGCCTTTTTTAGGCAAGGCTCAAAATTCAAACTCACCACCATAAACAGCACAAGTAAAAAAATGAGGGTTATGATACTCAACACCAGGAGTTTAAATCTCAAAGTGCATTTGCTCGAAGCACTCCTAAGTATGGAGAACGTCGACATCTGTGCAGTAACTGAAACCTGGTTCAAGGCTCCAGAGAGCACTCCACCACTACTGGGCTACAACTCATACCAAACATTTCGGCCACAGAACACGGACTGAAATACAAAAGGAGGGGGTGTATCCATATTCATCAAGGATACTCACACTTCCAGGTTAGTGGCGCAGCATGATACCTCTGAGATCATCCATGTGCAACTAACATCGGGCAAATCTGCAATGCAAATTGTGGCCTGCTACAGATCACCCTTCATGACCCAAGACCACCACTCCGCCTTTCTGGAGACAGTGGAAAACATGAAGGTCCTACCAAACACCCTGATATTGGGCGATTTCAATTACCCTACCATTAACTGGGAAAACTACTTGTGTACAAACTCCCAGGCTCAACGCTTCCTGGAATTTATCAACTCAAATGCCTTGGATCAGCTGGTAAACTCCCCTACCAGAGGCCACAACATATTGGACCTGGTCATTACCGACATGGGCGACAGGTGTTCCGTACCAGAGGTCAACCCATCAATGGTTAGATCAGACCATAAACTAATCACCCTGGATGTCCACACCCCACCACCACCACCAACTGTTAGAAAAATATGTAATAGTAATATGCATGCTTAGTGCATTTAGTGCATTCGAGATCTAAAAGGATTAATACATTTACTCTGTTCACACTGCATAAATCTGCACAGCCATTAGAAACTTAACAAGAAGCATTCTGCTAATGTCAGCAAATAACAAAAGAAGTAATTCATTTCTGCTAGTGTCATGAAAATTAACAAAGGGATATTGATTTCTGCTTATGCCATGAGAAAACATGCAGCTGCTAGAAGCTATTGATAAAGAAAACAATAGATGCTTAAAAGTTTAAACTGTAGTCAGCATTACTTGTACCAAAGCTAGAAATGTACCTTGAATCTAGGTAAAATGTAACACATGTATTAGGACAGTACAATAGAAGAATTGAAATGCTGAAATGGACTGACATAAACCCAAGGCCAGGTTGTTTTTCTCAAAATATTTTTGCAGAATGACAGATATTTTAACTTGGTCAGCAATAAGTCTAACAATATTTTCTGTAGAACATTCAGAAAGCTGTGTCTAACTACGTCAGCAATAGAATGTAACATTTTCTATGTGACAGGAAGAGAACTGTATAAGTATAACTTACTAGTCATTAATCATTTAGACAAATCCTGTACATACATGCTTTGTCTCCTTGCTGCAAGTAATAAAGGGTGCCTTGCTTGAACCTAACGTGAATTGGTCTTTGAAGTTTTTTCCTTTGACACCAACCAAGGAAACCACAGTGAAAAACATTTCTAACGCAAACTTCACCTTACTTAAGGCAGAAGGTGGTAAGTTTCACAGCCCACATGCTAAAGGATAACACCGTCCAAGATGCAGAATCCTTTACAATTGCACTCTATGAGCACCTACAAGGATGCATGACCAAGACTCACTCCCCTAAGAGAAGGAAACCAGTCTGGTGGACCCCTGCCATAAACAGGTTATAGAACAGAAGGAGGAAACTAGTTCAGAAAAAAAGCAAATCCCAAGAAAGAAAGACATTCCTGATCAGTATCAGTAAGAAACTAAGGTCCCTCATAAAATCATCCAAGGCTAACTTCGAAAGAAAAATAGCCAAGGATTTGAAAGATAACCACAAAGCCTTCTTTAGCTATGTCTAGAATCTAAGTGGCAACTCACAGATATGCTCTGAGCTAGTGCAAAATAGCACAAAAGATACTGAACCTACTGATATTGCCAACATCCTGGCAGATAGATTCAGTGCAAACTTCACCTCCCTCTCACCTTCAAAAGGGCCCACAATACTGGAAAAGTGTAATGTCCCGGAAATCACAGAAGCAGAGGTGAAAACAGCCCTTTCAAAAGCCAAAAACACAGCATCAGTGGGACCAGATGGTGTCCCAGGCTGCATCTTGCACGAACTACAGAACAAACTAACCCACCACCTAAACACGCTGTTCAGCCTCAGCCTCTCCACAGGCTACGTGCCCATAGAATGGCGCACAGCAACGGTTATTCTGCTCCACAAAGGAGGGGCCACAACTGACCCTGGTAACTATCGCCCCATAAGCCTGACTAGCCTGGCCTGCAAGGCTATGGAGCGCATCATCATGGAACTCATTAACAAAGACATTGGGAACCTCCAAACACTTGAACCAACCCAGTTCGGCTTTGTTAAGGGCAGATCATGCTTACTAAACCTGGTTGACTTCTTTGAGACAGTCACCAAGGCCATGGACGAGGGAAAGGTGGTTCACACAGCCTCCCTTGATCTCGCCAAGGCGTTCAACACCATTATTCACTCGGGTATTATAGAAAATCACACCAGCCTGAATATAAACACCTACGTCACAAGAGGGGTTGCCAACTGGCTTACAGACAGAACTCACACGGAAAGAATAGTGGGCTCCAGGTCCGACTCTAAACCAGTCACAAGTGGTGTCCCGCAAGGCTCGGTTCTGGGACCCCTACTGTTTGGCATATATTTATCAGAAGTACAGGCAAACATAGGAGGACTGTGGCTAACCAAGTTCGCTGATGACTGCAAACTGTGAGCCATAATTGACTCCCCGACTGACACGGACATCCTTCAAAAAGGCCTTACTGAGACAGACACCTGGTGTCAAAGTCATGGCCTCAAGCTAAATGCCAAAAAATGCATAGCCATCCCGTTTGGGAAAAACAAAACACCCACAAATTACCACATAGGCGGCAGCCCCCTTAATACAGAAGAGGTAATGAGAGATCTGGGGATCCAGGTAGATAGTAAATTCTCCTTTGACAATCATATTGTCAGAGTAGTTAGGAAATCCTTCTATGTGGCCCATCTAATTACTAAGGGGTTTGCATCTAGAAATAAAGAGGTAATAGTGCCACTCTACTCGTCACTCATCAGACCCATCATAGAGTACAATGCCCCATCTGGGATGTACCTCACAAGACACTTCCAACAGCTGGAAAGACCACAAAAGCACCTCACCAAATGGATTACTGGCCTCAAACATATGTCCTATGCAGCCCGACTGAAAAAACTCCAGCTGTACTCAGTGGCATATCGCTTACTCAGAGGTGATCTCTGCCTGACTTACAAAGCCATGTCCAACTCAGAATTGATGGACATGCTCAACCTAAAGAAATCCAAGTCACTGAGAGCCACGTGCTCTAGTGAGATAAACCTCGCCACAACAATAAGTAGAACATGCTGGAGGGATAGATTCCTGTCACAGAGACTCCCCGTGCTCTGGAACAACATTCCTAACTACATTAGGCAGAGCCCCTCACTAACACTCTTGACAAGTGGATGGGTAACAGAAAATACACCCCTGGGATCACTTCATTGGCTCTGCTTGACAGAGGCTCAGTTAATCAATCAATGGGGCGATAAAAGCCGACACACTCTGGCTAGGCTTAAAAATGCCCTCGGGCAGATGGCCTAGTACCTACCTATGATTATGAATCTCCTGATCAGGATTCTGTTTTTTTCTGACTCTTCTGATGACCTGGAGTTGACCTTACCGACTTATGAGGATTTTTCTTTTGGGGAAACCTTACATACTCTAAGGGAGCATTTTCACTGGGAAAGCCAGGAATTTTCTGATTCAAAAAAGAGGCTTAGGGATTTTCTTCTCTAAACTTAGCATAGGCCTTTGGCTATTCCTCCTGTACTAGACATTGTTGATAATGCTTTCTCGGAATCCAGTTTTGCCTCTGATTCCCTGCCTCCTGCTCCCAGTAAACCTGACAGATACTACAGGGTCCCAGAGTCCCACAAGTTCCTTTTCAAAAATCCTATTGCAGATCCAGAGACTATTTCTCAGGGGCCCAAGGGCATTAAGGCTTCTAATGCTAAAAATCCTTTCCCTTCTGATAGAGACTCCAGGGCGATGGATAGATGGTGAAAAAAAGTTTATACTTCAGCAACTTTGACAGTTAGAGCTTTAAACTGCCAATTTCATATGTTAAAATATCAGCAACATGTTATTGGACTGCTTAAACAGAAAATTATGTTGATTCCTGACTGTGTTGAAAATAAAGAATTAAAGGATTTAATGCATTCTGCTGAATAAGTTGGAAAACACACTTTGCAATGTGGTTTTGATTCTTTAGAGGCCTCTTGCAGGGCTGCTGTTACTGGGTCTGTGCTTAGAAGGCATGCTTGGCTTAAGAGCAATCTTTGCCTGATCATGTTAAAGCTAAATTGTTGGATGCTCCTTTAAATCAGGGCTGCCTGTTTGGCAACAAGGCTGAAGAAGTTCTTAAAAAGGCGGAAGATAAAGCTAAATATATGCAAACTGTTAAAGATTTTTTACAAGTTCAGCCTCCTAGATTTAGTAGGCACTGGCCTTATAAGAATTGGTCCTTTCCAGCTCCTTCCAGGTCTTCTCAAGCCAAACCCAGACGCAGCAAATCCCCCAGATTTCCGACCCAGGAGACTCACAGAACTAAGCAGTGGGAGGGGGGGGGGGCTCCACTTCCAAGTCTGGGAATAACAAGACACCCCCCTATGGTAAACTGTCTCAGTGACTTCCTTTTACAATTTCCAAGCACTTATCTTCTGACTGCCCCTTTGAGGGGAAGATTGCTCTTCATACAAAGAACTGGGAACTCATTACCCAGGGCAAATGGGTTTTAAATATGGTGTCCCAGGGATACAGATTTCACTTCCACACATTGCCAACGCCAAGTGGGTGGCCGGACCTACCCCCAAATCAGTGGGCAGAGGCTCAAAAACAAGTACTTTCCGTCTTAAGCATGAGGGCTATTCAACTGGTACTAGAAGAGGAAAAGGGACAAGGTTTCTATTCCAGACTTTTTCTGGTACCCAGAAAAGACAAATCATGGCTTCCAATCCTGGACCTGTCTACTCTAAAGACCTTCCTGGAGATTCCAAAATTCAATATGCTGACTCTGCACCAACTACTTCCTATGCTAGCAAAGATGCCTGGTTGGCAACACTAGATTTAAAAGAAGCATACCTGCACATCCCAATCAGGGAATCTTGCAGAAGATACCTATGCTTCAAAGCAGGCTACACAGGGTATCCGTTCTCTGCTCTGCCCTTTAGCTTATGTATTACGCCCAGGTTATTCACAATGTGCCTAGCTCCAGTTATTGCATTTTTGCAGACAAAGAAGTATTCAAATATACCCATACCTGGACGATTGTCTAATTCAGGCAGAAAGCCAGGACATACTTTTGAATCATCTGGAGTTTGTAAAAAGGGTTCTAACTTGTCTGGAGTACACCATAAACGAAAAGAAATCACAACTGGTACCCTGTCAACAAATTACATTCCTGGGAGCAAGCTTGAATACAACTTCCCAGATTGCTTACCTCAATCCAGAAAAGCAAATTAATTTGACAACCTACTTCCAACAAGTGGCCACAAAAACCCTGCTATCTGCAAGACAAATACTTCAAGCCTTGGGGTTCATGGCCTCCTGCATTCTTCTAATTCCATATGCAAGACTGCATATGAGGAAACTACAGTGGTATCTAAAAAGCCTATGGAGTCAACATTCTCACAGCCTAGAAACAATGATTCCTATCATACCTTGCCTACGCCTAGAGTTCCTTTGGTGGGCAGAGGCCTGTCACCAAAACAAGGGACTACTTTTCACATCACCCCCTGCCGCCCAAACCCTAACAACAGATGCATCAGACTGTGCATGGAGGGCTCACCTGGCAGGGAAGTGCATTCAGGGCAAATGGAACCCAAGTCAAATGCAACTGCATATCAATCAAAAAGAAATGTTAGCTGTACAGAATGCTCTGACAGCCTTCAAGGACTACATTCTTCCCGGACAACTATGGATAAAGACAGACAACACCACAGTTATGTGGTACATAAACAAGCAGGGGGGTACACATTCTTACCTTCTCTGCAGGCTAGCCATGGCATTGTGGAGCACAGCCTCTGGCTACCAGGTGCACCTACAAGCTCAATTCCTGCCAGGAAAATTAAGTACGCTGGAAGATGGACTAAGCAGAAACCTCATGGACCCACACGAATGGAAACTGGAACCAAGGATTTTCAACATTTTGACAAGTGAATGGGGGAGCCCAGATATAGACCTGTTTGCCTTCCCCCAGAACTACCAATTGGACAGATTTTGCCCAAGGATTACTCACAAACAAGCTCAGAAGGTAGATGCTCTGTCCTTCAGCTGGAAAAACCTTTCAGTCTATGCCTTCCCCCCCACTGCCTCTGCTCTCCAAAGTACTACTAAAAGTCAAATGGGACAAACCAAGGATGATTTTGATTGCTCCAAACTGGCCGCGCCAACACTGGTACCCTCCCCTGCGCAGTGTGTCACAGTTTCCTCCATGGCACCTCCCTCTGACTCCTTCACTGCTGTCTCAGCAGGAAACTCATATCCTGCACTCTCAGCTTCCAACACTGAACCTTGCAGCCTGGCTAATTACTTAAACTCTACCTTACCATCCCTCAGCAAACCTGTGATGAATGTCATCTTAGAGGCAAGGAAGCCTAGTACTAGAAAATCTTATGCTGAAAAATGGAAAAGATTCTGTGCCTGGAACCAATCTCAAGGGATGAGCACAACAGCACCCAATTTACCTCAGATTTTACAGTACTTAACTGAGATGCTTCACAAGGGCCTGTCTTTTTCCTCCATTAAAATCCATGCCTCAGCCATTTCAGCTCATTATAACACAGAACCTCCCCTCTTCTCTCATCCACTGCTCAAGCAGTACCTCAGAGGGGCCAAAAATTTGAGTCCACCAAGGAGAGCTCCAACCCCAGCCTGGGACCTTAAGTTTGTATTAGAGAAACTCACTCTACCTCCTTTTGAGCCAGCTGCTAGTGCAGACTTAAAATTTCTTTCTTGGAAAACAACTTTCCTTTTAGCAATCACTTCAGCTTGAAGGGTATCTGAATTACAGGCCGTTATGGCAGTGGAGCCTTTCATCATCTTTCATGCGGACAGGGTGTCACTCAAAACCAATCCATCCTTCATGCCCAAGGTGGTATCTAGTGTGGCTCTTAATCAGTCCATTCATTTGCCAACCTTCTTTCCCAATCCACAGAACAAAGGGGAACAGATTCTGCATTTCTTGGATGTGCACAGACAACTTAGATTCTACTTGGACAGGACTAAACCTCAAAGAAAATCTGAACAACAGCTGGTAGCATTTGCTGCAGGGGCAGAGGGGAAGCTATTTCAAAACAAACCATTTCTAAATGGATAAGCCATTGCATTCATTTCTGCTATAAGCACCATGGAAAACCTATCCCCTGGGGGATCAGACCTCACTCCACCAGGGCTGCATCTACTTCCACAGCCTTTCTCAGAGGCGTTCCTACCAGGGACATCCGAGAAGCTGCTACCTGGAGTTCTGTACATACTTTCACCAAACATTATCATTTGCCAATTTTCTCTAAATCCAGAGCTGGCTTTGCCACTGCAGTCTTGCAGGGCCTTATAGCTGGCCTTAATGCTATCTAAACTTCTCCTCCCAACCATAGCTTTGGGAATCTACCCAAATGTAATGACTGCAACAGTGAAACACGAAGAACATAGTACAGTTGTGTACACTTAAAATGTAGATGTTCGAGTGTATTCACTGCTGCAGTCCTGGTTACCCTCCTTCCAGCCCCCTAACTTCTTTTGGCTATACCTCTACTTTCCTTTACTATGCTTAAAAGCCTTTTTGGTGTATTTGCTTTTTTGTTGGAGGTATACCTTTGTATTTTTATGTTTAATTGCTCCCCATTAGTGGGGCACCTGACATCTGGGGCAAGAAAAACTGATGTAATGGCGTCGGCTGCATGTTTTAAATCCCTGATGGCCTGACCTCATGGAAGAAGGGACAGCAACCGACGCAGGACCCAAGACTTTGTTAATCAGACCAACTGAGGGCAAACTGCAAGCAGATTAAAATGTAATGACTGCAACAGTAAATACACTCGAACATCTACATTTATGGTAAGTGTACACAACTGTACTTTTTAATCTGTGTCCTGGCCAACCTCCAGTAAACCAAAGGCTTTCTGGTTGTCTTGCACTGTGAGACCCTGCGTCGGTGGAATGTTAAAGTGCTTTCAGCTAAACTAGTGTATGTTAGAGTTGAAAGTAATCTGTCCTCTAAACTGAAGAGATTTTGCTGTAGCCTTTTACTGTAAGCATCCACACCACTGCCCCCCCCCCCCCATTTTTCTCTCTTCCTATTGTACTCCTAGGTCAATTACTTAAAACTACTTTCTTTCTCTTGGAATAAGTTTACCAATATACCTGCAGTCCATACTTGTATTGTTTTTCCCTATAGAAGTGGTGGTCCTTTTCACCACACTGTACTAGAGTAGTCGCACAAGATTTCTAGTTATTAAGAAGATACTGTGATACACTGACCTGGAATTGACTTTGCTTGGTTTTCCTGATTATTTTCTTGGAAGCTGGCCTGGTCCAGTTTTTCTGGCTCACAACCTTGTATTACTTTGTGTCTGTCCCCCCTCCCCCACCTTGAACCTGCACTCCTGCTCAATTACAGAGGAATGAAAAAAACTGACGTAGAAAGGTACCACCTTTGACTTAGTTTTTTCCCCTTGCTTCATAGGAATCCCTAGTAGTGTCATCACATGTAAGTGCTACCTGGTATTATTTTTGTTTGTTATTCTTATTGCTATTTTTGTGAAGTTTCACGCCTAGTATGATTTTTTTTTTGTCTTTCATATTTTTTAGTTGGTAACATCTCTATTTGGTCACTTAATTTCTGGACCTATATTTCAAAAGAGTTTTTGTTTTTTGCTTTACTCTACTTGCCCTGCATATGAGAGTTTTTGTTATGCCACTATAGAATTATACTCATAGCCAGACCTCCGAAGGTGCCAAATTTTCGAAAGTGGCACCTTCATTTCCGATTTTCCTTCATTTTACCAGCCAGTCAGAATTGAGCTCAAAGAGCTCACATCAATATGTTGCAGCAATGTGCAGAGCCGCCGAAAAACGAGATATGGCAGCAGGGGATTAATAGCAGCAATCAAGCAATGTGCAGAGCAAACCAGAGATATGGCAGGGATTGAGGGATTAATGGCAGCAAGCAACAGTAAGGTAGGTGTATGTTTGTGGATATGGCAGCACCGCAGCACAGAGGAGGGATTAATGGCAGCAATGGTAAGGTGTGTGTATGTGTGTATTGTGTGTACTGTGTGTGTGTGCAATGCACATATAGTTTGTGCAGCAGTGAATCTTCATAGATTAGACAAAGTAGTGAAATGTAGATCTTCATCTCATGGCTGTGAAAGTTTAGTAGTGCTTCCTCGTCACATTTTGTATTTCAGTTACTGGCAGAGGAAATTCCTGTTTACTGTGTTTATTGTATATTGCAGTTCAATCACATACTTTATTCTAATCTCTAGATGGTGTTACTTTTGGTGTATTAGAATGTTCGTGTCAGTTGGTCTGATGAAATTTTATGAAGAAATGCATTTTCAATGTCTTACTTTACCTATTTGTTGCACTACAATGTAAAGTGCCACTGATGTATTTGAAGATTTAGAGAACTTTCCTCAACTTAATGGCTGCATACAGGGTAACCATACCCAGCTGAAGGGGAGAGGGCTGTGAAACAACTTACTGAACTACATAATGAATAGTTTTGCATTGATGCAAACTTTAATGCTTTAGGCCATGATTAATAATTGCATAAATACTAGGATAATTTGAACATCCTTGCAATACCATATAAGTCAAGGCAATGGTAAAGGCACATACTACATGTGGAAGCAGACTTTTATGATGGAAAAGTTCTGAATTGTGCAGTTTTGTCGTCATTGGTTCATGTGTTTTGTTTCATTGCCTACAGTACAGATTACATTTACTGGTAAAATGTTCAAACAATAAATTTAAAATGCGCCTAACATGTGTGTTGTATTATGCAATAAATATAATTTAATAAAGTCAGGAAGGTGTATAAAGAAAAGAACACATGTATGTTTCTTGTTTTGTGTGCAAGGGGCCAATGATTTGAAAGCAGCCCAAAGGTAATCTTTATCCACCACTGGTCAGATGCATTTTCTTTGGATGTGGTGTGGTTTCAATGCTGTTTCAATGAATGCGAGTTTCAAGGGCAAAGTTTAATGTCAAGCCTATTTTCATTGAGACAGTATTGCTTTGTTTACCAGATGATGTATTTTAGTGTTTCTGCATTGTTGTGCTGTAGTAAAATGTAAAAATAAAATTCAAATCATTTTAGAAGTAAAGCAGTTACATTAGTGTTTATGGTAAATGGGGCAAAATAGCCAGGTAACAGGACACTGGAATGGCTGCAGGGGGACTGTGGTGCCATGTTTTTGTTGTCTGTTCTTCAATTTGCATTCGAAAGTTGGTATCCCACAATTACATTGGAGTGGGTGGGGTTACATAATTATGTATGCAAATTAGATGTTAATCAGCGTACAGATTTGTACCTATTTTTCATGGGCCTTGTCCAGATTTTTGATGTTTCCAGGTTGAGAGGTATGCTCATAGCATATTGTGGCTTTAAGTAACCGGGACAATGCTGCTTTATTCACTAATGTGAATAATGTCACTTGCTATCTGTACTTTTAGATCAGTAACCTGTTTGGCAATTAGAGTAGAACTACTGTAACCTCAGAGGGATACAAGTGACTCTGTGTTTCTGTGTAATACCACTGTTATTCCTGACTTTTAGTGGAGAATGCTAAGGTGTGTGCAGCATCTTAGTAGTTACTGTTTTCTCTTCATAATATGACATTTATAACACATAATAGTGTAGTGTATGTTATAAAAGCTTGGTATCAGCTGCATTTACCTTTTTTTTTTCTGCTTTCCTTGCACTTTTGTGCTGCTCATAGAATTGTGCTGTTTCTTACAAGGTAATGCTGCTCCTCCCCTGCATTCTCTGTCTTAGTTACTTGGTAATGAGTGTTTTAAAACTACAGACCTAATATTTACTTCCTTTTCCTTTTTATTTCCAGTCCCCTCAGCAAAAGTTTTATTCTGTTGTCTGACCAACCTCCAATAAACCAAAGGCTGTCTGGTTGCCCTGCACTGTGAGACCCTGCGTCAGAGGAATGTTAAAGTGCTTTCAGCTAAACTAGTGTATGTTAGAGTTGTATGTAATCTGTCCTCTAAACTGATGACATTTTGCTATAGCCTTTTACTGTAAGCGTCCAGATTACTGGCCTCCCCTCCATTTTTTTTTCTCTTCCTATTCTACTCCCAGGTCAGTTACTTAAAACTACTTTCTTTCTCTTGGAAAAGGTTTACCTACGTACCTGCAGCCCATACTTGTATTGTTTTTCCCTGTAGACGTGGTGATCCTTTTCACCACACTGTACTAGATTAGTAACACAAAATTTCTAGTTATTAGGAAGAAACTGTGATACACTGACCTGAAATTGACTGATTTTGGTTTTCCTGATTGTTTTCTTGGAAGCTGGCCTGGTCCAATTTTTCTGACTCATCCCACTCTGTTCGTACTTGCTGCGCTCGGGCTCAGTCTGTTAAACCTGCTTTACCCCGCCTCCGCACCAGCCAGTAGACATCCCTCTCCTCTACTCATACCCCACATCACCATAAACTGTAACACCCACTCCCCACCCCTCCTGAGCATAACCTGCTTTTAACTCTTTCAGTCATTCACATTAGAAAACTCCTTCAGTTAATTCTTTATTTCTTCTACTAACCTTAAATAAATTGTTACCCTTTAATTATTTCTGAGCTAAAACTAAATCATGGCTATACCTTTCAAAACTCTATTTATCTCCCTCCTATTTCTAATTCTTTTCTCAGCTCTAACCAGTTACCAAACTCCTCACCTGCTTACCACCCCATCTCCCACACTCTCTTATCCCATTACCCACCATACAAATAACTACTCCACCCCTATTGACCCTTTCTCTTTAACCATACCACTATATTATTTCATAAGTTCAAAGTATTGTACATACCAAATGCCCAGCCTCTCATCAAAACAAAACATTGGTTCCTTTGCAAATATTTCTTCATACAAATACTTCAAAGCACAATACTACTCTTATGTGGTGATATTCACCCCAAACTAGGTCCTTGCCAACAGCACTCTAATCATACTTGTACAGCATCCCCCCTTTCTAACTGCTTCACAAATAACTCATTACGATCACAAGCCTCCAAAAGTCTATTTTTTTTTCAATTAATATACAAGGCATTGTCAATAAAAGTACCCTCCTTCATGTCTGGATTTCTCAGTATAATCCAGATATAGTTGCTCTATCTGAGACATGGCTAAAACCTCATATTACAAACTGTTAAATCCTCCTCCCCCAGTTATATTATTATTCAACTGGATATAAGTTAAAAAAAAAATGGTGGAGGAGTAGCTATACTCTGACCAGCTCTCTCCCCCTTCTCAGTAGCTATCCCTGATTTCTGCCCTGCTGAAATACTTATAGCAACCTGTAACTTAAAACAACACAAAAATCTTGTCATTGCAGCAATCTACATACTCCCAGGTAAAACCATTCCCATACTCGAGCAGTTTATTTCTTGGATTTCTGTATCCATTCCCTATGAAACCATTATCCTTGGGGATATGAATATTGACTGGAACCTTGTTAATACTGCATCCACTAGCTACCCTATAAACATTTATGGCTTTACCCAGCTTATCACCTCACCCACGCACCAGTCTCAGAAAAGCTCAATTATCAACTAGATATTAGTATCCAACTCCCAGTGCTTTGTTAACCCTTCCACCATACCTAGCTCCCTTAGTGACTACCTCCCTACTTCAGTAGTAAGAATCTTTCCCAATCTTAACAAGAGCCACCAATACAGAGTCTTGTAACCTTAAAAACTACACCCTTGTCATCCTAAATGAATTATTGTCCACTGTAAACTGGTCATTCCTACACGCATTACCCCTTAATGAAGCTGTCCAAAGCTTCAACAATTTATTCCTAGAAACCCTTAACACCCTGGCTCCCAGTAGAAAAATTAGGCTAAAATGTAATTATGCACCATGGCTAAACCAAGCAACTCGATCACTTATGAACAACAGACACAGTTTATGGCTAGCATGGAAAAAAAATAACAACTCAACTTTCCACCTGAACTATTATAAACGGCTTTGCAACCAAACAAAAAAGCAGGTCCTACTAGACAAAAAATTTTTTATCAAAAATCTCTGAGCAACCCACATTCCAACCCAAAGAAATTCTGGCACTCAATAAGCAAACTACTATCTCCAGGGAACCCATCTTCACCAAGCCCTTTCCCTAACAAACCTTCTAATGAAACTCAAGCCTACTTAGCTTGTTCATCGAAACAATAGAAAAGCTTACTAAACCAAAAACTCTTGACATAAAGACTCCATCTCCCACCTCATCTCTTCCATCATTCTCACTAACACCCGTAGCAACTTCCTTCATCAGATCACTTCTTAATAAACTCAAACCCTGTTCCCCATCAGCCGACAAACTTCCTCCATTATTTCTCAAACATGCAGCCGAATTTGTTGCATACCCTGTATCTATACTTGTCAGTAGATCCATTCAAGAAAATACAGTGCCAGATATCTGGAAAAAATTCTTCATAATAGCCCTCCACAAGGGAGGAAATTCTACAGATCCCACGAATTACAGGCCTATTGCCATATTATCCCCATTATCCAAGATACTGGAAAAATGTATACATAGACCAATACTAAACCACCTCTTACAGGAAAACCTAATTACACCCACATAGCACAGTTTCTGACCCTCGCACAGTAGTACCACTGCCCTCCTATCTTTCAGACACAGCATTGCCCAAGCCAGAGATGATGATAAACTCTCGTATTAGCTCTATTCCTTGACCTATCAAACGCATCTGATACTGTTTCCCATCCCATCCTCCTAAACAAACTTTCCAACATACAACTCTCTACCTCCACTACCTCCTGGTACCTTTCAAACAGATATCAGTCCGTCAGATGGCAAACATCTTTCTCCCCTTTCTGTCCTGTCAAGATTGGGGGTTCCCCAGGGTTCTATCCTGAGCCCCCTACTTTTTAATATGTTTACAAATAACCTCTATGTCTCCTGCTCCCACTCTACCTTAATATAGTATGCAGACAATTCCATAATTATTAACATCTCCGAGAGGATACAAAATTTCCACACTGTTACTCAATCTTTGCACCTAGTAGAAGAATGGCTAACTGAAAACAACCTGCATCTCAACCCCAAAAAAAGACCAAGCTTCTCCATTTCCTTCCAGAAAACCTCAGTCTGGCTAAAGACAACTTCACCATCTCATCCTTAGATAATGCACCACTGACTCAAACACCAAATTGCTTGTCGTTACTGTAGAGAACCAATTAAAATTTGACCTACATATCTTAAACTGTATCAAAAAGTCCAGTCAAAAACTAGGTCTTCTATACCACAACATCAAATATATACCTAACAAATCTAGACCTATACTTGTTCAAACATTTATTCTACCATCCCTGCTGTATACTGCTCTCATACTTACTAACCTCCAAATAATCTCTTGACCAAACTAGAAACCACCTATAACAAGACAGCAAGATTTGCAGCCAGTAATAGCTACAAATCCTATCATTGTATATCCCTGAAAAGCTTAAGATGGTCTGATCTCCCCCACATGCTTTAAATATCACAATTACAAGTTGCACACAGCATCCTAAACAGCTCCAACTCCTGCCCTGCCCTTACATCCATAATTACATCCTACACACCCAATCATGACCTCAGAAGCACACAACAAAATCTTCTGCAAGTGACCAAGCCTAACAAAAATATTGGGAAAATACTTCATTCAATTGCATACTCATGGAAAAAACTTCAATTTTCCCTTCACTCCACTACCAAAAATGATGAATTTAAAAAGCAACTAAAAATTATTTTCCAACATGCATGGATATGTACTTGTCAGGAAATTACCTAATAACCTAATGAATTTTTCTTCTCTCAGTTAACATATTTGCCTGGTTATCTACCAAAACTGTCTACATGTATTACTCTCTCTGCAGTTAGTAGGTTTATAGGTTCATAGTTTAGTACTAAGCTAACTGCCCTTGCGAGCCATTTTAAGCCTAGCCAATTATCTCTTGAGACTCAAACCCTGCACCTTGTGTTTGTAAGGCAAACACCTTAGCCATTAAGCCACCCTCCCCTACCTATGCTATTAAATACATCTTTGTTGTACTATGCCATAATGTTACTCTAATTTTTTTTTATTTTATTCTGGGCATTGCTACCTTCCTTGTAAATAACTTAATGATAAAAAAGTTTCTCATACATATTGTTACTGCATTCTCAAAATACTGTACTTTTGCCTTGTATATATTCATATTGTATATTTCTCTCTGTTTTTGTACAGTTAAGTATCTTACAACTTGAATTGTTAGATTTTTTCTTATTTTTTAATTACTTTCCTGTAGCTTTTCTCCTCGGGTCTCCACTGAAAAAGGGCTCTCTGGGCCCAGTTGGACTATCCCAGTTAACAAATGTAAAAATAAAATAAAATATTTCCGGCATGACAGTGGATGGAGGAGTCGTTACCATAATATGATAATGATGAGGTCTAGTGCTGTAGAAGTTCCTGCAGGTTGCTGCTCACCAGCATCACTTTGTGGGAGCAGGACAAGTTTGTTCATGGTAGGAAATTTTCCTGCACCATATGGAACACAATTGCTGGTAGGAGTTTTCTTACCACATGACAGAGGTATTGTTGGATTTTGACAGAGCTAGTATGTTGTTGAGCACCGTATGCTGAGCTACACAGTAGAAGGAAATGGAGACTGCTTCAAGCACAATTGTGCAATGTTGCTATCTTGTAGTTTTTCCCATTAGGACCAACCTGTATTCCACTGTTGGTATCTTCTTGAATCTTATATTGTGTGTGTTTGTATATGTATGGGTTGGATATTTACTCCATGCAGGGAGTACAGTGCTTACACAACAGGGCAAAATCATGTAGATGGGCTGCTTAATTTTTTGTACAGATCCTAATAAGCTGTTCAGAGCTTTGGTATGCAGATCATACTTCATACTGGTCCTGGTCTACTGTATTCCCTTTGTGTGAATCCCAACCTGAGTGTCTTTGAGTAAATTTTCTTGATAGGAATCAAAAAAGTTTGTAGAACAGAGCCCAACAGATGTTTGAATCTTCGGGTTCACATTTATTAAGTTTATTGTAGCATGTACTCTTATGTCTGAGTTAGAAGAGTTGGATGATATTATTACCCGTGACCTTTTGTATGATGAATATGAAAAGTTCTATAATACACAGTATACATGGGTGGAAAACAATATTAAAAAGCAATATGACAGGAAATGTAGAAAAATGAAGAGGGATTTGGAACAACATGACAAGCATGAGGCCTACAAGTGGGAAAATAGTAAGGTAAAGGTGGACCGAAATGTGGGGGGGGAGACTTCAATGTAGAAAGTGAGGAAGATAGACATTATAATAAGACTACGAATGGAAGGAATAACAATAATAGGAATTTTTTAGTGAAAGAGGGTGGATGGCAAGGAACGAAGAACCAACAACACAGATACCAGAAAAATTGGAGACAAAACAGCGGTTACTGGGAGAACAAGGGCAGAACATATTGGGTGAGAAAGTGACTATAGTAAAGCACAATGAAGTACATTACAGTTTAGGTGAATTTAGTATTTTCATCTACACACAGTTGGGACTAAAGAAGGAACATTTCCTGTTATTTTCTAAAGGGATGAAGTATGTTCCTAATAGTCCAATAAATATTACTGATTACATAGTAGATTTTAAAAAATACATGAGGAAATTGAATTTAGCTTTGTATTTCAACAATGACAAGGAAAGGGTACATGAAAATATATTCAAGAGGAAAAGTACATTTACCCCCCCCCCCCCAAGAGTAACACACTAGCAACTTTTGAAAAAGTAGTAATTGACGAATTATATGATTATGGTAATAAATGTAAAACCCAAAAGAAAAAAATATAATTTAAATTACAATGAATTTCAATTATTGAAAGAAATCCAAGGGAATAGTAGAATACGGGTTATGAAACCAGATAAAGGGGGTGGAGCAGTTATATATGATGCATCTGAATATGTTAACTCAATCCTTTTGAATTCAGGGAACTATGAGATATCCTCCATTAATGAAGTTAACATTGGGTATCATAAAATAGATTTGCATTTGGAGGAATTCCTACTTGATGGAAGGGTAGATGTGGACATGTATATGTATTTGAAAGTAGAACATCCTATTTAGAAGTACCATTGTTGGAATACCCAAGGTACATAAAAATATTATGAACTCCCTTTTTCGTCCCATTATATCTGGCAATAAATCTAAGACTTTCCCATTTGGAACAGTAATTGACACATGGTTAAAGCCCATTTACGATAAAGTTGCACATATAGTAATTGATTCCTGGGACTTTTTGGGTAGACTTACTCCAGAGTTGAGTAACGAAGCGATAGTTTTAGTAACTATAGATGTGGTGGACCTCTTCTCTTGTATACCTAAGGAAGACGGATTGAGAAGGTTTGGAAATAGTATAGAGAAGTATGGAAGTTTATCATGGGACACAGTATCATTGATATTGGAATTTATGGATATTGTGTTAAAACACAACTACATACTGTTTGAGGGAGAGTATTACAGGCAATATAAGGGGATGGCAATGGGGGCGGCATGCGCCCCGATTTTTGCCAATTTAGTTCTCCTTGATTGGGAAACTGAGTATATTCTGGATACTGTTTGGTATGAAAATATTACTAGTTATGTTAGATTCTTGGGTGATATATTTATTCTATGGAAAGTAAAAGAAAGTAAATTACATGAATTTTTAGAGTATTTAAATTCATCCAGTGAATATTTGAAATTTACATACCATATGGACAGGAATACAATTTCATACTTAGATATGCTTATATTTGTTGAAAATGGAAAATTCAGGTCCAGGATATTCAGAAAGGACACTTTTAGTAATTCATATTTACAGTATTCCAGTTGCCATCCGTATAGTCAAAAACGAAGTATTATAAAAGGTCAGTATATTCGAGCAGCAAGAATGATCTCAGAATATACTGATATGGTAGACGAATTGGACATTATAGCGAAGATGTTTAAAGATAGAGGATATCAACCACATTTAATAGATGACACCAAAAAATATGTGAAAAATGAATTGGGTATGAGATATAAACCCATATTAGGTACCGGGTTTATTAGAACCTCTAACAAAAGTAAGGACACGGATGGGGAAAGTGAAATAAATTTTAAGAGAGCGTGTATATTCCAACATGGACCTTATGTAAGAGAAATAAGAAAAATAGTAGAAGCAAATTGGAATATTATGAAATCTGAACACAATGTGTACAAAAAGATAGGAGAACATCCGCTATTTGTTTCTAAAAATGGAAGGAATTTAAAAAGTGAATAGGAAAGGCAGAAGGTACTAGAAAATGTGGGCTGTGTAATCAGTGTAGTCAGATACTACTGGTGCCATCTCTTATATTGGAAGACACAAATAGAACGGAGGTAAAATTTAAGAAAGGAAATTGTCGTACCCAACATGTTATATATCTTGCTAAATGTACAAAATGCCCGTGTTACTATGTGGGAAAGACTGATAGGTACCTAAGAAATAGAATATATGACCATGGGTATTGTATTAGGAAAAAGGACATGAAAAATGCTCTGTGGAGGCACCTTAATGACAGTACAACCTGTGACACATTTAAATTTGGAATACTAGAGAGTATTAAAATCAACCCAAGAAGAGGTAATATTCAAAAGAGATTGGGTGAAAGGGAAACTAGATGGCAGATTTAAGCTAAATGCATCAGTTTACCCAGGGATTAATGAGAGCATATCCATTAAGCCCATTTTAGAAAATATATATTAACATATACCTGGTCCACAACCACATTCCATTTAGTAGTTAAACAAGATTATAAAGTGTATAGACATTTTCATTCAATTTGTCCATTGGTTGCAAACAGATTTTGCCTTTTTAACATGTTAAGTTTTTATCTATGTAATTTTATTTGTTCGTAAATTTATATTTAATAGATATGTATAGGATAAATTGTAGTTTAGGGCAGTATGTTTATGTAGGTTATGATTATAGAATGAAGTATTAGGGTAAAATAGTTTTCAGCATTTTACATTGCAGTGTCAAAATGAAGTAATGGGAAACTACCAAAATAATAATGAAAGCACTGAGCACTTTAAGATTTATGTGATGGGTAAGGATAGATGTTTGGGATTCGTTAGTATCATCTATAGAATCCAGCACTAGTAAAATGGAAGTGTTCTGATGAAGTCTACTTTTAGATAGATGAAAGCGCTTAACTTTATTTTTCTAGGATATATTGTATTTTATTAAATAAACCAGTTTGTTGTTTTGGAACAGAGAAGAACTTGTGAATATTTCCGCTTAGAGCAGTGAACGGAGCATTGGATACTATTTGCATTTCTTGGTTGACTTTTACTGACAGCAGTGTGTAGTTAAATGTTTGAATCTTTGCTGAATGCATAGCCACAATCATAAACCTTTGCATTTAGTTAGGAGCAGTCTAAGGGCAGCAATTTTTTTCTTGAAGGTGTAGTTAGTTATAGGAGGGCATATCCTAGATAGTGTATAGAAATGTCTCTGTCAGCAGCCATTCTATGGAGCTGTCTTTCATGGCCACAAGAATAATTTATTGACTTTTTACTAAGTTGAATGTGGTGAATGAAATTTAGACTTTTGAGTGTGCCAAATTCCTAGGTACCTGCCAGATGGTTTCAAGGGGTTTGTGGCTGTCTTAATGTGCCATTTTGCTGCAAATGAGGCTATATTTTGCTTATTTGAAAAGGTGGTGATTTTGGTTTTATTATTATTGAGAGAGAGTTTCATGTCACATAACAATTGAGTCACATAACAAGGTTGCTACTGATTTCATGTATTTTTCAGTTTTCTTTTCCCTTCAGAGTTTGAGAGGCTGAATTTGTATGTAAACACATAGGTAACATACTGAATTATTAAAAGCTGGGGAAGGTTACTGGGTAGTTTATTTATAAAGCTGGAAAAAAGAGAGTAATTACAGAGCTTGCGAGGTGGCTTGTTTGGTCATCAGTGAAGAGTTTTTAAAGAGGTGTGTCCAGTTTTCTCTTTAAATTGTGCGTCAGAGAGAGTTTCTGAACCACTGCCATATCTTTGTGCTGATTCCAGTGGCAAGAATGGTGTCATTGAGCATGAGTAGGGAGTGACTTAACATACTGGATGCTTTAGTTAAGTCAATAAATACAGTGCTGGTTAGGTTTAATTTACCCATGTTTAGCAGTAAATCGTCAGTGAAGGTTCAAAATGTATTGCTGTTATTACAGCAAGTCAAAGAGCTGCAATGGTCATGCACAGTGATCTGTGAGTAACATACCAGAATTTCACTTGTCCAGCTTACCTATAGTTCAGTTAGACATTTTTTTGCAACATACCCCTTTGAAAGTGTTTATTTGACAGACATTTTTGAGAGTCACATGTAGTCCAGAATTCCAGCTGTTGTGTAGCCTGTGGAAAACTAAGAGATCAGCAGCTGACTTTATTGGATATTTACTATTTGCAGTTTATTCTTCAGCTGTCTGCGCCTTTCATCAGAGTGCATCTGTCATGCTGCATCACTCTGAAGTTGCTGCACGAGTTCTGTCTTTATGGCACTTCACCCCAGGGAGTAGTTACAAGACATACCAGTGTGCTTAAATGTCTGGTTCCCTGTCACTCAAAGCGCATGTCCTTTGAAAGGTTAATTCTTTTTCTCCATTCTTTATTTACCTGTGGATGAGAGTGATGTATTTGCCTCTGTGACCCTTAGAATGCTCCTGTATATAGGAGTCAGTAGAGCACACTGTCACCCATCCCAATTCACCTTGCTGGCACATCCGCCACTTTATGTGCAGCTGAGGAGTGTTGGATACAGTGACCGTTCTTCCTTCCTAACCTGGATTTGAGCAGAACATAAAAAATAGCATTTTGTCTACTAGAAGGCCCTTGCAACCTGTTGATTTCTACAACTGTGCTGTTGTTTGCCAGTTTTTACTAATTCTGTTACTGCATGATATGAGTATGTAGGAAATTGTAAAGTGAAATGGTTAGCACTCATGAACTTATTTTAACATAGCAAAGTCCCAGACTAGGACAGCTGGTGTATTCAGAAAACTAATGAATATTGATTTTATAATTGGCAGATTCAGATAATTGTGTCTAGTGCTTTACATGACTTAACTTACATCTTTTTCTACATTTTCCATTTTGCTGTTGCCCATTCTGTACTGTCTGAAGTTTCAATCTTAAATTGTGATTTATGTTTGTAATGTAGCAATGATTTCATTTTGTACTAAATGCCATTTGAAATGAACATTGGATTAATGGTAACAGAACCATTTTTTTTTATTCTGTGTAGAATCTGCTTAAACTCCTCTTCTCTTGGGTTTTTGCTAGGTGTGCCAGATTTCTCTTATATCCCAAAGACATGCCATAAATGAATTGACAGATTTTCCTTAGGTGTATGTGCTGTATGTGAGTGTGTGTGTTTATCCTGCGATGGACTGGCATGATATCTGGGATAAGTTCTCTACTATCTGTTGAATGCTGGGATTAGCTTTGCCTCCCTCATAACCTTTCTGATTTGGATAAGGTAGGTAACTAGAGACTGCATTAACATATTGCACTTTGTTACCATAATTAACATACTTATTAGGAGCACTGGTCCACAGTGTATCTGAGCACATTTTGAAGAACGGAAAAAATTCTGTTACACGCGTGATTTGTGCCCCTTCAAGTGCAGAAAATTTTGTAGTAGTACACCCAGCAAAAAAGTCCAGTCTAGATTGAGTGCTAAGTACTTAACAAAAAAAAAAAACAAACATAATAGCAAGACTGTGAAAGTAGTACCTTTTCAAAGTGCCAATGAGGTATAGGAATGGAATGATATGATCAGGCCAACAAGTAGTTGTATTCAGATCTCGATTATGGTGAATTGGGGCACTAAGCATGGTAATGGACTGGAGCTCCCAACCATACCAAAATCCTGTTACTCATCTGTCTTCAGTTACCGTAAAACATTGTTCAAACACTTCATTGTACATAGTATTCCTTCTTTACTTTACAGTGATCAGAGAGATTTTGATTTAATTTAAAACTGTTTTTACTTCAATTTTTTTACACCAAAAACACTGACAGACATTTGCTAAAAACAACACACACTCACTTAGAAATAGGTGCAGTTGAAGAAGGATGGCAGATTATCAAAACAGCATACATAAGGACTGTAGAATAGATATGTGTCCAGGACAGGTATGGAAGTAAGGTACACAAGAACAGCTGATGGTGGAATGCAAAAGTCCAGAAAGTTATCAAGTAAAAGATGTGAGGGGAAAAAGTGGGAGACTGAAAAGACACACCAGGTTACAAAGGAATACTGGTTGTCTAGAAAAGAAGGAAAGAAGCAGTGGCAATAGCAAACCGAGTATCAGAGGCTCTCTACCAGCTTCTGTAAAGTGACTCAGTAGATGCCTGAAAAAACTCAGGTTGCAAGACAAAGACAGAAAGATAAGGAAGATAATTATCTGACACTACTCATAAGGGATGTCAACAATAGTTTTGCTCACCAGTCCACAGGACATCAAATCCAGATGAAAAGAGTACTTCCACAGCTTCTGAATTTAAAAAAAAACACAGTAGTTGTACTGCTTCAGACACATCCTATGATGAAAGACTAAATGGAGCCCACCTTAAAAGAAGTAAGAACAGCACTAAGGAAAATGAAGTCAGGAAGAAACAGCAGCCTCAAATGAGGTGCCAGCAGATGTGATCAAGATGTTGGGTAAATTAGGTGAAAAATGGCTCCAAAGAGTACTCAGCAGTATGCAGAGAAACATAATAGAAAGTTAGATGGAAAATAAGTAGTTCAGATTAAGATGCAGCACAACTGACCTGATGTTTTCAGTGAGACAGTTAGTTGAGAAGAAGCTAGAGATGAGGAAAGAGTGCAACGGCCATTCCCAGACTCTGGGAAAGCATATGACATGGTCTCAAGAAAGCTGATTTGGGCAGCACATTGATAGTTTGGAGTCACAGAAACATTGGTTGAACTAGTCAAGGCTATGTGCAAGGATGCAATGACAAAAGTATGAAAAATATTCAGACTCTGAGAGAGATTCCTAATGGGAATGGCTGTGCATCAGGGTTCATCTCTGAGCCTTCTGATGTTCATATTGGTGATGGACTGCATAAGCAAACAGGTCAGGGAGACAGATCAACAAAGCTGCTGTATGCAAATGATGTATTACAGTCAGACTCTAAAGAAGAATTTAAGTAAATAATAGAAGAATAGAATGCAAAACTGAGGGGGACAAGTGATGAAACTGGGTACAGACAAGGCAATTATAGAAGCAAATGGGGGAAATCAGAAGAAACTGAAAAGTGAGATAAAAGGAAAAGTAGTAGAACAGGTTAACAGCGTCATGTATCTGAGAGGGGTGGTTGAAGAGAAGGGAAACCTAAATGATGAGGTCAGAGCTAGCATCTGAAGGGCTGCAGCCAGCTGGCATAGAATGTCAGGTGTAGTGTGACAGAAGAATGGCAACGAAGCTGAAAAGTAAGGTGTATAAAACAGTGATGCAACTAGAACTACCAGAACTGCAGCATGGGCAGTGAAGCAGAGCAGTAGAGGAAGATAAAGCTGATGTAGATGAAGTGACAGAGAACGGTAGTAGGATGTACATTCTTGGAGAGACAAAAATTAGGACATCATAGCTGAAGCCAAAGTAGCTCCAATTGCAGAGAAGGTCAAAGAGAACAGATTATAGTGATTTGGACAGAAGACAATATTGTGAAGTAGATTTGAGAGAGGTAGAAAGAAGACAAGAAGAAATGAAGGCATCCAGCAAAGTGGTGGATGAACTGCATGAGAGAAGACCTGTGATAGTCAGGCATGACCATAGAAGAAAGAAGTGACATTGAAACAAGAAAGAGGGTGAAAGTTGACGCAACACCTGACCCCATGTAGAAAATGGGAAAAATGGGGTTGAATTAAAGTTGTCTTGCACTCTAGGCCCTGAGATGTTAAACTGCTTTCTGTAATCAAAAGTACATGGTTTGAATCCTTCCACTTCTTGTTGCCTACTGTTTGACTTTGAGCAAGTCACTTAACCAGGCAGGGTTCCTCTGTCAACTTGAAAAGGAATACTTTGTCCAATGGGTTTACCTTGTTAACAAATAAATACAAATAAAATAACATTTAAAATGTGTCCTCTGGGGGGCATGGCTAGGATGCTGAACTGATAGCTGCTCTTCATTTCAGCTCTCTTACCTCAGTTCAATTCCTGACAGGAATTTCACAAAATAACATTTAATTTGAAGAAATATTTATTACTAACTTATTTCTAATAACTTCGAGCATCTACAAGAAAACTTTCATTGTCAGAACTTGAATAATTCCTGTCAAATTAATTACTGGAAAATCAGCACCAATATTAGCTTCACACCATGAGCCATCTAAGGAATTCACCACAAGACTCTTCTTTCAAAAAAGACCTGCAATCTCTCTTTACAAATATACAGGAACTTAAAATAAGATGGACAATAAAATAGATACTTTTAAAGAAGTGCTCACAACAACTAGAACAGCTTCAAGAAATGTTTACTCAGCAGAAAGGACAGATATCACTTCTTGAACAGTCATTGAATGACATTGACAATAGAGTCCAAATAGAAGAACAACAAACTGAATTCTTACTTCAGCAGAATACATATTTACTAGAAAAACTTGATGACATGGAAAATCGAACAAGAAGAAATATCAGAATGTATGGTCTACCAGAAAAATCTGAAGGGGACAATATGATAAACTTTCTTACAACTTGGATACCAGATGTAACAAAAATACCTGAAGCTCTTTCATTTGGTATAGAACGTGCGCGTAGATCACTAGCAGCTTCTGGAAATACTTCTTCTCCAAGTAAAAACAAGCCGAGATCCATAATTGTAAGACTTTTTTCTGCACAAGATAAAGATCTTATATTAAGAAATGCTTGGGCAAATTCTCCCATCAAATACAATGATTCATTAATAAGATTTGACAATGATTATTCTACAAAGGTGGTATCAAAAAGAAATAATTTCTACCAATAATAAAAACATTGAAAAAGAAGCAATTGAAAACCCATCTTTTATTCCCAGCAAGACTGAGAGTTTTTCTACCAAATGGAATAAAAGTGTTCAAAACAGTAGATTCAACAATAAAATACCTTACCAACAATAACATCCTAACACATGAAGAATCTATGGACTGGTCAATTAGTACACCAAAGAGAAATGCTGAAGTAAATAACTGGAAAACTGTTGAGCCAAAAAAAAAAAAAAAACTGAAGGACAAATGATCTAACAAATGGTATATTCTGTAAAAGTTTAAATAATACTAACAACAAAAGAAAAGTTCTTTCTGTCTTCAAGTCACTCTGAAACAGGTACTGTTTTCAATTATACTTTAATTCTAAAAGTTAACATTAATTTAAATGCATTTATCTCAAATCACATTAATATATTAACCACTATTTAAACATTACTTTATTACTCAGTAATTTTATATTTCTAATCAGAATAATCAACACATAAAAATGTTCTCATGTATATATTTTTTTTCTTTTTACTTTGTTCTTTTTTTTTTTTTTTTTATAAGGTCTTCATTAGTTTATAACACTTTAACCAGTATATGGTTACATCGCTTAATAGCTATAATAATAGCAGCTATATATTTTATTAGTTACATCACTATCAACATTGCTTTTATGAATTAAAAATGTCCTTGATTGCGTAAATAGTAATGCTGAATGGGAATGTGATGTTTTTGTTTTTGAAATTAAGTATTTCAGTTTAAACATTTCATGAGACTATTTTTGATGGCCTTAAAAGGTGTTCTGTCCTTGACCCATATGCTCGTGTTAATGTAATACAGTGCAGGAGTATGTTGTCACTGATATTTTGCGGTTATGAGCTTATAATACTGTAACCAGTATATGATTACATTGCTTAATAGATATAATAACAGCTGCTATATATTTTGTTATTAGTTTCATTCGTAACAACATTGCTTTTTATGAGTTAAAAATGTCCCTGATTGGGTAAATAGTAATGCCGAACTGGAATGTGCTGTTTTGAAATGAAGTATTTCAGTTTAAACATTTCATAAGACTAGTTTAGATGGCATTAAAAGGTGTTCTGTCTTTGACCCATATGCTTGTGTTAAATGTAGTACAGTGCAGAAGTATGTTGTCACTGATATTTTGCGGCTATGAGTCGACTGTGTTATGGCTCCGGACATCCGGAGTTGAGAGATGCCTTTAAATGGCTTGGGTGTTCTGTTGCCTTTTCTCTCATTGAGAGATACGGCATCTTATGTTTAAAATGCAGGCTTAGTTGGTCCTAATCTCTATTCGGCAGACTAGAGTGCTCGCGTGCACACTATATGATTTTCTCATGAAGCGTGACAGGGAAAGGAAAAAAAAAAAAGAGAGAGAAAAACACATACCTTTTCCCGCTTAGCTCTCGAGACAATTAAACACCCATGAATATCTCTAGACACTTGAGTTCCTTATTGCTTGTCACATTTACTTATTTACGTCATCCCCTGACCTTATCTAATTGACGTCTATTCAGGAAATAAGCACTGATCACTTTTAAAGATAAAAGAACCCAAATTCCTTTTAATAAAGTGCAAGTAATATTTGTGCTATATCTAAATGTATGCAGATTTAATTTTACACATGTTTTATATAAGAAGGCGGAGATACAAAATAATTTGTCTTCATCACACTGATTAGGATAGTGTATAAGAAACACCATTCCTGACAGCAATCTTTAATGACCTGTAAGTCCTAGATATCATCCATGATAGTGAGGACGTTTTATCAGAAATTTAATGGTACTTGGAAAATAGTGGAATAAAACTTTGTATTGACAGAGTTTTATTCCCTCAGCCTGTAGTTCCCTACTGTGCAACTCAAAACAAATCATATAACCAGACATCCTCCTGGGTCACCCTAAAATCAGTTATATACCTAGTGGGTTTACCTTGTTAACAAAGGAATATAATATGCCAGCATGACAAGCATCACTACAATACACAAAAGTTTTTTTTTTTTTTTTTTTTTTTTTTTTATCAATAAAAGCAAAAATATATAAACATACATACACACACACACACACTGAAACACAGTACACAAGAACACAATATCACCAAACACAAATAGAACAATTAGTGGCTGTTTTCTAAGCATAAGTACAACCTCAGTGGTGCAGCTATAATAAGAAATTGCAGATGTTCAAATTCAAACATTTTACTCAATTATTGATGTTAAGTAACCCAAATTTGTATTTTCAATGCATATTGTCAGCAGATAAACTCACTGATTAAATGCCAGTCTAAGCTGTAAGAGATAGTATGTGTTTGTGTTGGAAAATGTGATCAAATGAACAGTAGTTTTACCTTTGTACTGTGTCTTTTGATTATACAATGTCTCTATGAAAATTGATAAAAGTGTTAACAACAAAACACTCAATCAAATAACATTATAAGCAATCTCTTAGATAACGGAGATGTCTAAATTTTGATCTTGTTGCCTCCACCCATGGGGAATGTTTTTGAAAAGTTAGAAAATGCAGTTTATTTGATGTCCATTAAAGAAATATTAATATATTTGTGCATTGTATTGCATTTCAGTTTATTTTAAACATGAAATATGATGTGGTTTCAGAACTATTTATGTTTTTATTCAAATGTGACGTTGTAAATACTACTCTAATAACTGGTTTTGGACTTGAGTAGTCTAAAAGCACTTACACAGCAATGGTATTGTATTGTAAAGTAATGTCAGTAAATAATTTTCAACAGATGTCTACAATATACAGTTATAGATTTTAACGAGTAAATGTTTATTAATACTCTAAACTATTTTGAAATGATATTATCTTAGTCTAAATGTTTGTACCTTTTTGAAGTCTGATTGGAAATAAGTATTATTGAATTGAAATAAGGTAAAGAGTAAAAGTAAATGTATATATTTTAGCTGATTAGATTATCTTAATATATTCAATTATGTTTGTTTAAAACCTAAGAGGATAAGAGTAACTGATCCAAATATTATTAGAGAGGGTAGAAAGATTGTTTGGTTAGTTTCACTAATCAAACAAGGAGGTATATTGCCTCATAGTGATAGGGAATGGTTTTTAAGGTTAAGAATTACAAGTTTGGAAGTTCTTTGTTTTTTTTATTCTACCACTTTGATGTCACTTAGAAATATGTAAAAAACCACACAAGAAAATATTTTTGAATTCTACATCCAAGATGAAACTAAGAGTAAACAATATTTACATAAATTCACATATAAAATAAACTCAAAACTAGGAAATGAAATGTCTATCAATAAATATTAATGGTTTAAATAATAGTAATAAAAGGAGAAGCCTATTCAAATAAATAAACTTACATAAACCACAAATAGTCTTTTTACAAGAGACACATTTATTAGATAGAAATATAAACAACTTAAATATTAAGAATTACACAGTACTAATAAACTCTCAAAACAAAAAAGAGGAGTAGCTATACTACTTCGTAACTCAACTATAACACCTAAAATAATTACTACTCATCGAGATACATCAGGTGTGTTTTGTTTAGCTTCAATAGAACTAAATAAGAGAATCTATACTTTAGTAAATTTATATTGGATCCCAGGACTAGGATTAAGAACAGTTAAACTGCATTTTAAAGAGATAATCCATTTAACTAAGGGTAGCCTCGTATTGACAGGAGATTTTAATGGTATAATGAATGAAAAAGATACAGATTCTAAATCTAAAAGAAGAAAACAACCTATATCTAAAGCACTGTCAAAATTT
Source organism: Protopterus annectens (assembly GCF_019279795.1). Classification (NCBI taxonomy): domain Eukaryota; kingdom Metazoa; phylum Chordata; order Ceratodontiformes; family Protopteridae; genus Protopterus; species Protopterus annectens. The sequence continues at coordinate 268,213,352 of NC_056738.1, forward strand.
ATAGATACATTATATTTAAAAGACATAAATGAATTTGTAGAACCAAACTCATTAATCTTCACATTTTATTCTCATATATATAAAACTAACTCAAGAATATATGTTGCCAATGATCTAATAACAAAAACTGACAAAGTAAAAATGAAAAATTGTCCATTATCTGATCATAATGCCATAGTCTTTGAAGTAGAACTTACACCTTTTTATTCAAATCCCATTACTAGGATACCTTCTTATATCACAAAAATGACAGAATTCAAAGAATTTTATGAAGAAACAATCAACAATTTTCTAGAAATAAATTACAAAGGGGATATTTCAGAAATGTATGTCTGGGATTCATTAAAAGCAGTTACATATGGGAAAACATTATCCTGGTACATAAATAAAAGGAAGTTATGGAATAAAGATATGCTAGATTTACAAAACAAAGCAGATGAATTGAAGCTGGAAATACAAAAGGGAAATACTTCTCAAGTTCAAAAACTTACACAAATCAATAAGAAGTATGCAGAATTGTTACATCATAAGATTATGATTAATTTAGAAAAAATAAAAATAAATTCATACTCCACTAATTCAGCACACCTGAGACACTTAACTAATAGAACAAAAAGTAAATAAATCTAAACAAAATAAATATTTATTCCTAATACTAACAAAAGAGTTACGGATCTAAATGGTATCTTAGAAGTATTCAGACTTCAATTTAACATTGACAATTCCATAAATACTCAAGATACACCTACTAAGGATATAACAAAATACTTAGAAAATAATATTCATATTAAATTAACACAAGAACAAATAGATATCTTTGGGAAGTTGCAGTGAGTTGCGTGATATGGTTTCAACAGCGGCAAGCCGAGATTTCTGGGTATTACTTATGGAACTTTTTTGAATTTAATGAAATTTCACCAACAGATTAATGGAGGAGAGATGGGTACTTCAGTGGCACCCACCTATGCTAATGCATATAGATCAGAAAAGGTCAATATTTTTTCTAGTACTTTTTTCAGTAATGTCATTTTATTTAAACATTGTATAGATGATATTTTTGATATGAAGAGGAGAAGTAGAAATATTTAATCATTTGTTTTTTGCATTTTATTAATGTAAGTGATTTTTTTGAAATTCACATCAAATTGCAACAAATATAACTTCCATGTCTTTAGATGTAGTGGTATATAAAGAAGCGGGGAAATTACTAAGATTTATAAAAAAGATTTACAAAATATTGCTTACCTGGACTTCATTAGTATGAATCCTAGGAAGACCAAATGCAATGTTGTAAGAGTTCAACTTAATAGAATTAATATGCTTACAGATAAAGATTTATGAAAATAATGTGTTCTGTAGCAAGCTCCTGAAAGGAGGGTAGCCTAAGGAAATAATTGAAAAAAGAGTTCATAGAAAGTATTATAAGGAGAAACAAAGGAAATGTGAAATATAAATCTAAAGAAAATAATATACAGTTTGATACCACTATGCAAGTTACTAGCAGTGTGGATGAGAAAGCTGTAAAAAATGTCATATCAAAAACTGGAAAGTATTGAGTAATTTTTCGGAAGTGAAAGAAGTTGTAGGAGAAAGTCTGTTTTTTGTAAATAAAAAAGGGAAAAGTTTTAATTTTTTTTTAAGGCTAAATTAAGTCTTCCTAAGAAGAATTTTGTTAGAATAAGAATGTTTATATGTTATGATTGCAACTTTTGTACCTATTTATTCACAGGGATCACTCAAATTAAAGTTAATAAGTCTATTATTGAGTTATAAGGAAGATATTCTTGCAAGTCTAAATATGTTTATTTAATTATATGTGTTTCGTGCAATGCCTTTTATGTTGGAAGAACGACCAGGGAGCTTCATTGGAGAATAAATGAGCAGTTATACGCAATACAAACAAAAAACAAAGATAAAAATACTCTTAGTAAGCACTTTAAAAATAGTAATTGTAAAGTTGATTTTAAAGTAGTTGTTTTAGATTAGGTTATTAATTGTGATAGTGTATGTCTGGCCAGTCAGGTTAGATGCAAACTACCCTCCAGGACTAAATGATAAGGAGAATTTTTAAGTATTTTTAAGAATAAAGAAAATAAAGCATTACTTATTCATTTCAGTTATGTTATTTTGATGTATAAAAGTGCTGTGAATTCATGCTTAATTCAGTGTGAAGAAGTCTCGGTTAGAGATGAAAGTGATTACTGGATGGCAGAATAAGGCTTTTAGTGTTCCAAAATTTTAAAGTTGTTTCTAGTTATTTAAGCCATTTTTTTCAGTATTACTTATGGATTTATTTACTCAGTTGATTTCAAGCAGATATCCGAGCCAGTCATAACAAGTGGCTGCAATTGATGGTTGTGTGCATGCATGTGTGTGTGTGTGTATGTGTGTGTGTGTATGGATGAATGTGTGTTCACAGGGCATAGTTCTGAATGGCCCCGATTTTTATCTTGTATTTGTTATCTATTCCTCATGTAATTTGTTTATTTCTGGTAAAGTGTTGTGGACTACATTCACTAAATAAGAACTAACATACTACTTTCAGACTTCATACCTTTCAGAAAATGCTTGTTAAGGCAAAGCCTGCTATGCTAGCAACTTTCTAGGTGTAAAAGACCAATATTTAAAATCTGTTCCTAATTTCTATGTCTTTGTTTCTGATACTTGAGCTAAGAGGTTGGGAGAGCATAGGGGGTGCAATGGGCTGTGCTGTGTGGTTCTCATAGCAGCAAGCTGAAATATACTAAGTCATTACTTATTGTAAGCAAACATTGTAGGTATACACAATAAAACATGAGGACTGTACTTTGATGGTCATGTATGTGTATATGTGTGAGAGATATATGTATATATGAATTCACTTTAGAAGCTCAAAATACTGAAGTATCGAAATTCAGTATTTCGAGCCCATAAAGTGGAATTCTGAAAACAACAAAACCTCAGAAGCGCGAAATTCAAAACCTCGCACACTGGAGATTTTGAATTAGCGCTTCCGGTGTTTCGCTGTGATTGTGGATTCGGGTAAGTGTTTATTGTTAAGGGTTTTGGGTAGGGGCTGTGGTGTGTGTTAGTGTGTTTCGTTGCTGTGATGTGTATGTGCGAAGAGAATGTAGCATGTGTGGTTGAGTTTTGTGTGTGTTTGTATGTAGTGCGACATCGGAGTTACAATATTTAAGTAGGGGTTTGTGGGGGTGTGATCACGGAGTTAGAATATTTAAGTAGGGGGGTGTAGGGGGGCTTGCCCCCCCTTGCTTTTCTGGAGTAGAGAGCTTGTGTTTGTGTGTGGGGAGGAAGGTGTGTGCACGCGCGCACGTGTGTGTGTGTGTGTGTGTGTGTGTGTGTGTGTGTGTGTGTGTGTGTGTGTGTGTGGACTAGAAGCACTAATTCAAAATCTGTGGTGTGCGAGATTTTGAATTTCTCGATGTCCTTCAAGGATGCATCTGCAGTCCTAACAAATGGGTTGTCCTGGCCTCAGGCAGCCCTTCGGTCGGCCGGATTCCAAAGTCTGGGTCTGGCCTCGGCCGATGTCGCACTTCACCCGACGTCATAGCTGCAGTTCAGCAGGTATAAAGGCATCAGCCAACGCCATTTTCCTCTGTCTTTCTTGCCGCGTGGCGCCCGAAGCAGAAGCTGTTCGCAAGTGCCGGTCGGTCAGAACCAGAGATTGCTACTACCAAAGACTTCTAAAAAGCTAAGTACCCCATTGGGGACTCTTTCTTGCCTCAGCCGATGTCAGAAAAAGTGAATAACTGTTTAACTTGTGGGAAACAAATACCTCATAAAGATTTCCACTCTTACTGCCTACCTTGTTTAGGCCCAGACCACGACGTAGCAGCTTGTCTAGCCTGTGCTTCCTTCAACCGACGGACACTTAGACGTCGGTCGGAGTTTGCAGAGGAGTTTTTCGGCTCCGCTTTTGCTTATATCATGCCGTCGGAGACTCCGACTTCACAATTAGCTAAAAAGCGTAAGGAAAAGGACCGACACTCGCGGTCCGCGGTTTTGGCCGAAACCGCGGTTAAGCCAACCGCGAGTGTCTCGGTTTCGGACGAAACCGAGTCCGCGGTTCTTCCTTCGGCCGAAAGCATGCCTCCTTCTACCGAGGCCTCTTCCAGCATGGCTGAATCTGCTACGGAAAATCCACCTGCTCTTACAGTTTCTCAGGATTTATCAGACACTATCTCGTTAGATGTATCTACTCCTGCACGTGGAGCTGCTAGGCCCCCTGCATCCATGTCAATTAAGGCTTTTGCCAGGGCTAAAGCAGCTAAATCTTCAAAGGCCGTGCCTGCTAAAGCCCCCTCTCACAGGCCTAGCTCTAGTACTCAAATGCTTAGTCTAGCAGAGGATCTCATTTCTTTGATCAGTGGAACCCAGTCTCACCCTGACAGGGCCTCTCACCCACCTCCAGAGAAGAGACTTACAGCAGAGCCCCCTGAGCAAGTTTCTTCAGATTATTCCTCTGATGATTCAGAACATACAAACCTTCCAGAGGGCCCTTATTCTCCATATGAGGACTCTGATGCAGAGGATTCCATACCTTATGCCTCTCCTCCTGAAGAATTTTCTTTTGGGGAAACCTTGCATGCTATGAGGGAACAATTTCAATGGCAGGGCCAGGATTTTTCAGACTCTAGGAAAAGGCTTAGGACCTTTTTACATTTACCACAGCATAGGCCTTTAGCTATTCCTCCAGTACTTACAGTTGTGGATGATGCATTTAATGATGCTTGTACTGCCCCTGACTCACTGCCTCCGGCCCCTGCTAAGCCCGACAGATACTACAGGGTTCCGGACACACATTATCATTTGTATAAGGCTCCTATTGCAGATCCTGAAACTATTTCACAGGGCCCCAAAGCTGTAGCAGCTGCCTCTGCCAAAACCCTCCCTCTGAAAGAGAATCTAGGGCATTGGAGAGATGGGGTAAAAAGTTTATACTTCTGCTACTCTTTCGCTAGGGCCTTAAACTGTCAATTCCACATGATTCAGTATCAGGAATTTTTGTTAGATCAGCTCACTAAAAACTGTCCTCGCCTGAACCTTTAGACCGTAAGTCCCTTCAGGATTTGGTGCATAACACTCAGCAGGTCAGTAATCATTCCTTAAAATGCGGCTATGATGCACTGGAGGCTTCCTTTAGATCAGCTATGACTGGTACAGTGATCAGAAGGCATGCATGGTTAAAAGAGCAATCCTTACCAGACCATGTAAAGTCAAAGCTTCTAGATGCTCCCATGGAAAAGCACAGTTTGTTTGGTTCCCCTGCACAGCAAGTGTTGAAGAAGGTGGAAGAAAAAGCTAAATCTGTCCAGACAGTCAAGGATTTCTTACAGGTCCAGCCTCCAAGGTTTAGTAGGAACTGGCCTTCCAAGAATTGGTCCTTTCCAGACACCACCAGAGCACAGAGAAGCAGAAGTAGTTGCCCTAGAGGCAGTGGTCAATCCAGAGGTGCCTACAGGGTCGTCAGTGGCAGCCTAACAGCCAGAGAACTACTGCCACAGATCCAGCCACTACCACTTCCACAGGACAATCACAGTGACTTGGCTCTGAAACCGCCTACCAGGGAACAACTGGCAGCACCCTTAGGCGGAAAGCTAGCCTTATTTTCAGTAAATTGGCATTACATTACAGGAGACAAATGGATTTTACAGACAATAGACAAAGGCTACAGGTTTCACTTCCATACTCTTCCAAGGAAGAGAGGAATGCCAAACCTACCTCCAAACCAAAGGACAAACGCTCTACAGCAAATAGACCACTTACTAAGGATGAGAGCTATAGAAAAGGTACCGCATATGGAACGAGGACAAGGATTTTATTCAAGGTTTTTCCTAGTACCAAGAAAGGAAAACCAATGGAGACCTATTCTCGACCTGTCCGCTCTAAACACATATCTCATTGTTCCAAAATTCAAAATGCTGACCCTACAGCAACTTCTTCCCATGCTGGGCAAGGAGTCTTGGCTGGTGACTCTGGATCTCAAGGAGGCATACCTGCACATCCCCATACGACCAAATTGCAGAAGATACCTCAGATTTCTTGCAGGATCAGAGCATTATCAATTCTCAGCATTGCCTTTTGGCTTATCTACTGCCCAGAGTATTCACGAAATGCCTGGCATCAGTAATTGCTCATTGCAGGCTTCAGGGAATTCAAATTTATCCATACCTGGACGACTGCCTGTTACAAGCGGACAGCAAAGACAAATTAACAAAAGATTTGAAAAAGGTTATTCACCTGCTGCAAGCCCTGGGATACACAGTCAACACAAAAAAGTCAAGGCTGATACCATCCCAAAGGATAACTTTCCTGGGTGCAGAACTGGACACATCAAACCAGATAACATTCCTCACAGCAGAAAAACAGAAGCAGCTACCACTCTATTTCATGGCATTAACAACGCAGAACCAGCTTACAGCAAGGAAAATCCTGCAAGCCCTGGGTTACATGGCATCCTGCATAATATTAATTCCACATGCCAGACTACATATGAGGAAGTTGCAATGGTACCTGAGGAATTTATGGTCTCAGCACAAGCACAGCCTAGAAACCCAAATTCCAATAATTCCATGCCTGAAGCAAGAATTCCAGTGGTGGGCCCAGGCCTGTCAATTGAACAAAGGACTGCCCTTCCACAGGCCTCACCCAAGCCAGACTATCACCACAGACGCCTCAGACCTCGGTTGGGGGGCACACATGGTGGACAAGTGCATACAAGGCTTATGGACTCAAGACCAGATGAACCTACACATAAATCAAAAAGAGATGCTGGCAGTAAAACAGGCAATCCAGACATTCAGACCATTTCTTCAACAGGGTCATTTGCTGATAAGGACGGACAACACCACAGTTATGTGGTATATCAACAAACAGGGAGGCACACATTCATATCCTCTATGCCGGATGGCAATGGATCTCTGGAATGTGGCCCTGAGCCTCAACATTCAGCTCCAAGCCATATTTGTGCCAGGAAAAGAAAATATACTAGCAGACATCTTAAGCAGAACCACCACGGATGCCCACGAATGGATGCTGCATCCAGACATCTTCAAAACCATCACAAGGAAATGGGGACGGCCAGAAATAGACCTGTTCGCATCCCCACACAACCACCAATTGAAAAAAATTCTGCACAAGGACATACCACCCACTTGCTTGGAAGGTGGACTCCCTATCCTTCAGTTGGGAAAACCTGACAGCATATGCATTCCCACCTCTTCCTTTGATGCACAAAGTGCTACTGAAGATCAAAGAAGATCACCCGAGGATCATCTTGATAGCTCCAGATTGGCCGAGGCAACATTGGTACCCGCTACTGAGGAGTATGTCCCGGGAACACGCATGGCCTCTACCCCTACTACCTCTACTGCTAACACAGAACAACTTCAAAATCCTGCATCCAAACTTGAAAACACAGCAACTGGCTGCTTGGAACATTACATAAGGAAAAATAACCCAGATTTATCTCAAAGGGTTAAAGACATTATCTTGGAGGCTCGCAGACCCTCAACAAGGAAAACTTATTCAGCAAAATGGAAAAGATATCTCATTTGGAGTGCAACAAAAGGAGTAGATGCATCATTGGCAAACATAGCTAACATCCTGGAATACTTAGCAGAGCTTTTCCACAATGGTCTGTCTTACTCCTCCATTAAGATTCATGCATCAGCAATTTCAGCAGAATACAACATGGATCCTCCAGTCTTTTCTCAACCTCTACTCAGGCAGTTTCTCAGAGGAATTAAAAATGTAAAGCCACCAAGGACACCACCATTGCCTACATGGGACTTGAACTTTGTGTTAGAAAAGTTGACACTCCCCCCTTTTGAACCAGCAGCAACAGCAGAATTACAGTACTTATCTTGGAAAACTGCATTCCTGCTTGCAATCACTTCAGCTAGAAGGGTTTCTGAATTACAGGCATTAATGTCAGTACAGCCCTTCCTTATCTTCCATCAGGATAGAGTGTCCATGAGAACTAATCCTACCTTTATGCCAAAGGTGGTCTCCAGTGTATCATTAAACCAAGCAATACACCTACCAACATTCTTCCCCAACCCGCAGAACAGGGGGGAAAGATTGCTGCATACCTTGGATGTACACAGACAATTGCGCTACTACCTGGACAGAACCAAGAACAATAGAAAAACTGACCAGCTTCTGGTAGCATATGCAACAGGAATGGAAGGAAAAGCAATTTCAAAACAAACAATCTCAAAATGGATAGGAAATTGCATTAGATTTTGTTACTCTTTTCATGGAAAGGCAACTCCAGAAAACATCAGACCTCACTCCACAAGGGCTACAGCCACTACTACAGTTTTCTTACGAGGAGTGGCTACCAAAGACATTTTAGAGGCTGCTACTTGGAGCTCCGTGCATACATTTGCCAAGCATTATAATCTACCTTTATACTCCAGATCCCGAGCAGGTTTTGCCACTGCTGTTTTGCAAGGGATCTTAACTACACCATAAACTCTTAGTGCCTCCTCCCCCAGTTTGGCTATGGTATTCTACCCATTTGTTAGGACTGCAGATGCATCCTTGAAGGACATAGTACAGTTTTGTACCTACCATAAATGTAGATGTCCGAGAGGTATGCATCTGCAGTCAGGATTACCCACCCTCCTTCCCCTCTGTGGTACTCCTAGGGTATTTGCCCATCTTGTAGCTAGCTGGGGGAATCTATTATGGTGTATTTGTTTGTATATATATGCATATACATGTTTATTTCTATTTGCTCTCTATTGTTTGGAAACATTTGCATTTATCCAAATTTAGCCTTCCTAGAGGGCACCTGGCATCTGGGGCAAGAAACACTGAGGAAAATGGCGTCGGCTGATGCCTTTATACCCGCTGAACTGCAGCTATGACGTCGGGTGAAGTGCGACATCAGCCAAGGCCAGACCCAGACTTTGGAATCCGGCCGAGCAAAGGGCTGCCTGAGGCCAGGACAACCCATTTGTTAGGACTGCAGATGCATACCTCTCGGACATCTACATTTATGGTAGGTACAAAACTGTACTTTTCTGAGTTTTCGTTGTTTTCAG